>NC_060140.1:849277794-849450294 GCF_021461385.2 Schistocerca piceifrons | reverse complement strand
GTTAGACTTTTTTATGCTGTGTAGCTATAGCGACGTTCACTTACGTCGTCCTCGCACTCTTTCAGTCTTTCGCAGTTATTCCCGTAGCAACGATTCTTCTAGGCAGTTTCTAACTAGCAGGGTCGATACTCGGCAGCACGCCTCTCACGGGCCACGTCCTTACCGGTTGAGCTATCCAAGCTCGTCTAACGACCCGCCGTCACAGCCCCAGTGCTGTTAAGCACCTCTGTCCTGCAATCCGAACGACACGGAATTTCTCCAGCACACTTCGTGGGACTAGCGTTCCTCGAAGAGAGGATATTGAGGTACTGGCTGTGGTATGCTTGCAGAGTGAAAGATTAACTCTCCAACTGTCCAACTAATAATGAAGAAATAGAAGAAACCGTGGACAGCTAATCTTTCAGTTTTTTAACACGTATCGTTGCCTCCAACCTAGGTCATACACTAGCTGTAAAACAAAATCCTTTTTACGTTTGTCATTCGTAAGTTTGTGTTACCATGACCCACATATTCCTCTACACGCAGTGAATCGTTAACCAACCCCAAAGTCCATCCATTCTCCTGCGAGACAAGAAACAACGACCCATGGGAGAATAACGCTACGCGCCGCCAATCGCTATCAATCCATTTTCAACAAAGTCTGTTCCTTTCCATTCACTTAGTGCCATTGCTTGACTGCAAACACTCTCCTCTCCACTGACAGCAGGTTCCGCTGAACTGCGATGGCAGGCGCATGTCTAGATGCCATCTGGTTGATTTTTTTTTTCGGCGATCGCTTTCGCTTTGTGATGCCGGCTGTTTATTACGCGTCGTGGCCGTCTGCGTTCACATCTTACATCACAGGCACGCTGATTCACAATGGCGCGGTTCGTCCGTTGATGACACTTCTGCCACGAAAGCTGCGAACGGTTTGCAAACTTTGCCGTTTCGAAACTACCTTCGCGCTTGCTCAGAAGGCTGAGGATTATCTATTTCTGGCAGACTGATTTACCGCACCCTTTACCCACGACAAGGCACACTGGAATGAGTCAAGACTGTTAGTGATTCATTTGTATGCGAACTTCTGCAGTGCTTTGGACGTCATACCTAGTGCGGTCTCATATTAAGTTGCCTCGCCAGTGCATAGATATTATACGCGCAAACGAAGTTGACACTCGGCGCGGTGGCTGATCGGAGCGACTGTACAAAGGCATTTCCCATTTACAGTCGCTCCCATCAGCCAACGCGCCGAGTGTCAATTTTGTTTGCGCGAGTAATACACCAGGAGGAAGATGACAGGAGTAATAATCACGGAGGCGCTTCGAACCCTCTTACACGGACTTTCCACGGCACAACATACCACAAAACGATACGGAATGTTTACTGTTCTGCAATGTGTTAACGCTATGCTGGTTACGAACTTCACTAGGTGCAAATGATTGGCACAATGTGACAGCTACTGGCATCACATGAATATTTCCATTTATCACACGATAAAAAAACTGCAGAACACTTGCGTAATATTTCCTTTATTGTGTGCACTGATTTTCCACAGACAAGACATAGTAGATCAGTACTAAATATGGCAGCATATGAAAATTGGTAAATAATATGCTGGCGAAAAATCATACAGCACAGCTTAGCTAGACATTCGTAACAAGTTTTTCATTTGTGCGTTAATGGTGTCAGTAGCTATTACATAATTACTTTAAAAAAAATAAAGCTGTCATCAATCAAAATATTAGTTTGAACTACACAGTGCTTTAGCAGAGGTGGTATGTCGCTGCCTCGTTATTAAAAATCAACTATGCAACTACTTATGCATTTCACCAGCAGCATCTAGTTTTATTCGCTTACAACATCAATAACGATGTGGAATTAAACATATTTCCAATTTTGGTTTTCTTTCTAGATTTCAAAATATACCTTTTTCTAAGTATCGAAGTGTCATTTGTAATTACTACGAGTACATTTTCGTCTGATTTTTGCATATATCCGTTAAATGATGCTGGAGTGCACGTTTTCCACGTATTCCTACGTTGGGCGCTGCTAGTTTCAGCCTACTTTCCCTTGACCTACATCACTTAACATTTACTGACCTAAAACACGATTAAATGTTGCACCACTGACATTTATTTCCATCCCTCTGACTAAATACATGTGTGCATTTTCTGTGCGCAGTGTTGGCACCTTTTGCTAGATTCGGATTTATTTTTATTTAGGAACGTTCACCAGATCCAAGTTTTGCCACATGAGTACTATGTTCTTATTTATAGTCATATTTGTTTATTAAATTATGTGAGCGGGAACCAAAGGTGTTATGTCAGTGTTAATCATGTACATGGAGAGTGGGGGTGGGGGTTAAAGTCGAGTACAGGGTGGTGTGGTATGTTGTGTTTGGTTTCCAATGTTTATTTGGCCACTAATTAGCTGTTTATTGCGTGTAAGTGCTTTGGGTACACGCTAAGTTTCTGGAAGTGTCGAGAGAGGTCAGTTTTTTTACTGATTTTTATGAATCTCATATCCGTTTCTACTGGCCTGGCCTATATATTCCTGTTTACAAAAGTGAGGAAGATAGTGTTTAACGTCCCGTCGACAAAGACGTCACTACATACAGAGAACAAACTGGGATCACGGAAGGATGGGGGAAGGATATCGGCCATGCCCTTTCGAAGGCACCATCTCGGCACTCGACTTAAGCGATTTAGGGAAATCACGGAAAACTGAGATCTGGATCGTCGGACGCAGGTTTGAACCGAAAGCGCCCAATGTCGTAACGTCACAAGGGTATTCGTGTTTAAGGCGGTATTCAAATGTTACTTGCTAATACATATTTTCTAAATCCCTGTAGTTGGGCCTGTAGATAAACTGTCAGTATCTCTCTGGATTTGGGTTTATCTTTGAGATGTTTCTATACTGAATTATATGCAATGTTTATACCATGCCCCTATTCTTTTCTTAAATATTTTCCCTGTTTTGTGAATAAGTTTACTGTGATAAGTCGTTGTATACCATATTCTTATGGTTGTGCTCCTTGTTTTATTTTTATCATTTATATTTGTGTTTTCAGCGTATTTGCATGTCTGAGTAGGTGTCGTTTGGCTTTTCTCAAGTTTCTGTGCTGTCTTGTGTTCCCTTATTTTTATTTCAAGTTTGTAAACTATTGTTTATTTGTATCCGTTTTTTAATGCAATCTGTTTGCTAGTGGATACTGTACACGTAAACTAAACTGACAACGGTGCGGTGGCTGATGGGAGCGACCGTGAAGACAATTCCCATTTATAGTCGAGTGTCAAATTAGTTTGCGTGGACATTAGTTCTTTTTTTATAATCAGATGTGTTTAGGCGGTCTTGTTGAATCTGTTTAATAGTTATCTGATTGGAGCTTTTTTGTCATTCAATGATTGGTTTTGGTTTTTATTTATTACGGTGTCTGTTTCACGTCTTCTATGTATGTCATGGGTTTGGTTGTGATGAACTTTTCTTACGGTTTTATCCAGGAAGTCGAGCTTGTATTCTCGTTCCACTGTAAACTTTATATTCTCCTAGAACAAATACGTTTTTTTAGTAGTTACAAAGCGGATTTTTAAATAATGTACCTTCAGCAATTCTCCCTAAAATCCGGGGCATTATGCACAGAACGGTTTACTCCAACAAGCAACAGATCGTTCTGGGTGAGTGCTTTGAGTCTTGTGAGTCTTTGGAGGATTTCTCCAGCATGGCACACGGGGACCCCCTAAACCAATAACAGGGACTCCGGTAACGTCCTTAAGGGTAGGCGTCGAGGCAACGTCGGAACTGCAAATATTTGCACGTCTACAAATCCTTCAGCTAGCGAGGAAATCGGGAAATCGGATACACTGCTTATTGGCGAGGGTTTGCGGAGGCATTCGCACCGCAACGTCGAAACCGAGGAAAATAAATCCTCATCGATGCGGCTACCTTATGAAACGAATATGCACCTTCACTAGTCAGGAGGCTGAATATTGTTTTTGATATTCTTTGGTAGTGAAATATTTCACGTACTACATGTAACATACGTTCTGACATACGCCATGCGATATAGTTTCAGAGGCTGCCTTTGCGACTCATAAGACCCATTACGAAATTCGACGCAACTTTTGTCTCTAAAGATGTAAAGATGCAAGACGGCAACCTTCTGGCAACCAGGTACACTCGTTATTGAACGCTGTTTTTTTTAACAGCGCTAATGGAGTTGAGCACTGTCTAGAGTCTTTAAAGGCCAGGGTCGGATTCTTATTATGGCATTTTAATACGCGCCCACAAACCAACGGCCGCAATTTACACACAAACTGTGTGATTTGTGAATAGACATCTGGTTCCACATGTAAGGGGTGGTCAAATGAAATAAATTTCTTTTACTTCCGCTCAAGATCCCAAAATTGTTAGGTCTTTAGACTACTTCTTCCAGTCAGCAATGTCCTAATATAATGAAGCCAGAGTGGCTTCGTCAAAAATAAACACAAAATAAACTTATGTTTTCTTTTGATGATGCCACTACAGGTTCATCATATTAGGAAATTTTTGAAACAGATCTGAAGATGGTCATCGCTAACCGAAACGGGTGGTCTAAGGACCTAACAATATTCTGGTCATATACCGAAAAGAGAAGTACGACGGTTGGAACTTCAATACTGGCAACTATTTATTTACAGCTCGTACAAAATAGATACGTGTTTCACGTTTTACAGACCTTCAAGGTAGTCACCAGCATTGTGTATAACCTGTTTCGAGTGATGTGGAAGTCGTAGGACACTCTTAGCAGTACCAGTTTTGTTGATAGTTCGAGCGACTCGGCCTACTGACCGACGATTTGTAGCAGTTATGAAGCGAATGCTGTGAAGAGTTTCCTTCAGTTTAGAAATCAAGTTGAACTCACGAGGGCTTAAATCAGGGGAGTGCAGTAGGTGGTATAGCACTTAGTAGCCCCATCAGTCAAACAAATCAGTAACAGCTTGCACTGTACGTGCTTGAGCATTGTCCTGCAAAATGATGGTCGTAGGTTGTGTTCCAAAAATGAACAGCACAGAAACTGAAGTGATGACACTTTCTGCAGGACCTGACCACCATTTTACAGGACAATGCTCAAGCACGTACCGTGCAAGCTGTTACTGATTTATTTGACTGATGGGGCTGCTAAGAGCTATACCACCTACAGCACTCCCCTGACGTAAGCTCTCGTGAGTTCAACTCGATTTCTAAACTGAAGGAAACACTTTACGGCATTCGCTTCAGAATTGCTACAAATTCGTCGGACAATAGACCGCGCCGTTCGAACTGTCAACACAACTGGCACTGCTAAGGGTATCCTACGACTTCCACATCGCTGACAACAGGTTATACACAATGCTGGTGACTACTTTGAAGGTCAATAAAACTTTGAAACACGTTCCTATTTTGTACGAGCTGTAAATAAATAGTTGCCACCATTAAAGTTCCAACCCTCGTATTTATTCTCTATTTTCTCGATCAATGTTTTATTCACGATCATGTCGCACCTTGTGAGACAAATGAAAACCGAAAACCCGCCACAACGGAACCCTGGAAGGGTTCCATTGTCAAGCAGTCAGCACACGCGTTACGAGATGTATCCCGCTGGGACACGACACAACCAATTGCTATTACGTAGAACGCGGTCGGCCGCTGACGGATCCACAAACGCAGGCACTCTTGCACTGTCAAGACCGACCGCAAGCGGCGTCCACTCATGTCCATCTTCAGGTCGCCAAAGATGTGAAAATCACACGGTGATAGATCTGGCTACACATTGGAAGTCGCAGTATTTTCCAACCAAATCGCTGATGCATGGCCTTCGTCCCTGTGGTACTGTGGGCGCAGGCGTTATCACGCAGCAAGATGATTCCGTCAGACAGTATTCCTGGGCATTTTGAGTTTATGTCGCATTTTCTGCGCTGCACACTGATTGTGGTTCCACGCTCGATGAACCTGACGGGCAGAGGGCGCCTGCAGTCGAATGAGGTGGTGGTCATGACGTTACCGGAACTTGTGTGAACAGCTTTGGATTTCTTTTGCGGGGGAGATGAGGGATGTTTCCACTGTTGGCTTTGACGCTTGCCCTCGGGCTCGAAATGGTGGCACCGTGTATGGTCATCAAGACCGTCTTCCTTGAATGTAGGGACCCCTCTGCTACTCCAGTCCCTGATATGTGGAACCACCATCGATGGGAAGCGCTATGAAGACACTCCGCAGAAACTGCGACGCGCTATGGAGTCAAGACGCCCAGGACCTCTGTCACATGGAATCATCCTGTTACACGATAACGGCCGCCCCCACACTGCAACTGGGACGAAGGCTACGTTTCATCGAATTGGTTCGGAAACACTGCAACACCCTCTGTACAGCCCGGATCTTCCACCGTGTGATTTTCACATCTTTGGCGACCTGAAGAAAGAAATGCGTGGACGTCAGTTTCAATCGGACGAGGAAGTTCAAGAGTGGGTGTGGTTTTGGATCCCTCAGCAGCTGACCGAGTACTACGAAACAGGAACTGATCGTCACGTCTTCCAGTGGGATAAATATCTTAACGAGTGTGGTGATTACTTTTGATTTGAACCATTACATGGTCCCGCCGTGGCGGTTGCTAGGTTTTCATTTGACAGCCCTTCATACATATGGAAAACCACCAACGACTCGTCGAATATATGCTACGCAGCAGCACTACTGTGTTGCGTTCTAACTAAAGGTGGACCATCGCTCTATCAACCAGGCGGTCGTAATGCTTGCCTCCTCACAATGAGTGAAAACCGTTCAGAAATGTTGAATGAACGAATATGTCGTGTCAAATCAATATTTGTGCTTGTCCGCGATTCGAACTATTTAAGCCCGGGCCGGCCAGAGGTTCTGCACCCGTGCGGGGCTGCTACACATGTACAACTTCCTGGCCACAGTGTGCGCGCTTGCCAGGAATATAAGCGGGAAAGCGGAACCATCACCGCTCATTTAGTGAGTGTCTCCAAGCACAACTGTCGCTTTGCCCACTAGCTGGGCCAGTATACCTGGCGCACTCTCCTGCGCTTTTCACAGTAGGCAGCGCTATAATGGGTGGGTATTGTCATTGCTTTTGCGCGCATTGCATGTCGCCCGGCCAACTGCAGACCGACACTTAAGCGACACCAAATACTAATCGACATCGAGAGAGCGAGAAACCCTGTCGTATATGTATAACCTGAAATTAAATGTAAATAACACATAAATACCATTCATTGCAAAGCAATCAAACATGTCTATCAATAATTAAATGACATTTATTAAGCACGTACAGGCTGACAATTATTGAACTATACATATATATATATATATATATATATATATATATATATATATATATATATATATATAATGTAGATTAGTTACAAACTAAGGGCGCGCGCACAAACCTTAGTCAACATGTAAAGGTCACTACAGATATTCGGATTCAGGTTACGACATATTGGACATCACTTCCATCCTTGACGATGATGTGGTGCAGACGAATAGCGAAATTCTGCATGACCCGCTGAAGTGTCGCAACATCGATGTTGTCGATGACCACCTGAATGGCTGTTTTCACCTGAGCAATGGTTTCGCCAATACATTCACGTACCGTTCGGTAGTCACCGTGTTATCGAGGAATATCACACTGATTATTCTGTGACTGGACACTGCACACCACGCAGTCAGCCGTTGAGGGTTAAGAGACTTCTCGATCGCGAAATGCAGATTCTCAGTCCCCTATATGCGCAAAATTTTGCTTACTGACGAACCCATCCAAATGAAAGTGGGCTTCGTCTCTAAACAAAGCCATATTCACATCAATGTCCTGTTTGTCAATTCTATGGACAATAGTGTTGGCGATACAACTGCTATTCCATGGCCCTGGGGCTTAATAGCTGATGGGTTTCAATTTCGTATGAGAATAGATGCAGGCCTTCAATAACAATTTGTCGCAGTGTCTCCCGCTTCATTCTCACCTGTTGTGCAGCTCGTCTGATCGATTTTCTGGGGCTGGTTTGATTGGTTGGTTTGGTTTAAAGGCGGGAGAAGGGTCCACGCTACGAGGTCATCGGTCACTAGTTCCTACTAAAACAATGCCACAAGTGTGAGAATAAAAACGGACGAAACAGATAACACAAAACAGAAAGAAAGGAAAAGACACAAGAACGAAGGAAGGCAACTAACACTAAAAGGAACAAAAGAGGACAAGAAAACAACAGAGAGACGCTAGAAACAAAAGAGAGTAAAATATGAAAGGAGATTACAGTGGCTGGCCAACCACGCGAATAAAAAGGGAAAGGCAGCCACTCTTCAACACATTAAAACCTCCATCCTAAAAGCACTAGGGTGGAGGACACAGAGGGACAAAGGACATGCGCTAAAACCTACATAGATCTTTAAAACCCACTCTCACGGATAAAATGTAAAACTAAAGCTGCTGTTGTCGCCCAACACCGAAGGCAGAGTGCTGGGAAAATTAAAAGTCTGCCGCAGAGCGGCTAAAAGTGGGCAGTCCAGCAAGATGTGGACAACTGTCATTTGGGAGCCACAGCGACACTGAGGTGGGTCCTCGCGACGGAGTAACCATGCGTTAGCCACGTATGGCCAATACGGAGCCGGCAGAGGACAACTCATTCCCTGCGAGAGGTCTGCATGGAGGACTTCCACACATTCACAGTATCCTTAATGACACGCAGTTTGTTGTGCGTGCTGTTATGCCATTCCGTCTCCCAACGCCGGAAAACCCTGCGGTGTATGACAGAACGCAGGTCAGCTTCGGAGATGCCTCTCTCCAGAAGCGGTTTCCGCGTCGCCTGTTTGGACAGCCTGTAGGCAAGTTAGTTTTCGGGGATTCGGACGTGTCCTGGGGTCCACACAAACACCATGGAACGATGGGACTGTTCCAGGGCATAGATGGACTCCTGAATGGTCGCTACGAGAAGGTGGCGTGGGTAGCACTGGTCGATAGCTTGTAGGCTGCTCAATGAGTCAGTACACGGGAGAAATGACTCGCCAGGACATGAGCGGATGTACTCAAGAGCACGAGATATGGCCGCCAGCTCTGCAGTGAAAACACTGCAGCCAACTGGCAAGGAGTGCTGATCAAAATGGAGGCTGGTTTGAAACACAGCGCGTGCCTTCTCGGGGTTTTCAGGAGTTTTCACCCTTTTTGGACGACCGACATTGTCAACACTGTCATCACGAACACTGCCCGTTCTCTCCAACTTGCGAATCAAATTTTTGATTGTTAGCACACTTGGACCGGTTGTTTTCAGCTTTAACTGGGTCGGAAACTTCCTTTGAGCGCCGCTGGGCTGTTACTGCTCGCATAGCAGGCCTACACAAGCGCTATGCGCTCAGGCACAGTATACCGCGACATTTCCACGTGCAAATGGCCGACAACAAGAAGGTGCGTGTGCATGCGCATACTAATTCCCATATTCCCCGCGGCCAACAGTGCAGTTTGAACGTCCTAAAGCAAACAGTTAGGGAGTTATAACGATTTTATTTCAAATAGTTCAATAATTGTCACCTTGCGAGTACATCTTCAACAACTGCTTTAATATCAAATTTTTCAGATACGAATGTTCGCCTTATAATATGGAGTAGGATGAAGCATAGATGGTTAAGAACACTCTTAAATTAGAAAAAGAAAGAAATCCGAAACATTTTTATCATTGGTTATGAGAAAAGATAATTTCGGGGACACATTGATAAACGAAACCTGCCGCGAAGGTTTTCGCCACTAATACTCGATCATCGAAACCTTGATTTATTCATTTTCATTACGGAGAAAAATCTTTCACACACACATAAGTAGAACAGAACATGGCCATAACTCTCGCAGCTTCGTGACAAAGGCGTGGAAATTCTTGCTGCGGAAAGTTTTTGTAGCTTTTTTTTTAAGAACTTGTCATTCAAGTGTGTATTATACTACAGGTCGATCAGTTCCATCTGTAGATGATTCGGAGCATCTTCAACTGATGCTGAAAACGTATGAAAGGGGAGACACTCGTAACTTCTAAAAATCATGGCTCGAAATTGCTCCTTAATTTTTACGATTATTGACAGCACTTTCGTGGATCAAAGCAACAGTGCATGTGTTTTCAGACGATAACTGGCTCTTCAAAACAGCAAGTTCCTTTTCAAAAGCATTTACTTTTTTTTTAACATGTCAGAAATTAAATTATTTTAATCTTGCAAAGTGAGGTTCAGGCTGTTCATGTGAGATGTAACGTGGACGAAAAATGCAAGATCTGGTATGCAGCAAGGGTCTTCTAATTTCGGTTCACTCTTTCCTCTCTTAAGTAGGAACTGTACTACGGTCAAACGTGTCTTAGTCCGTTTCGGAGGCAGTACGTCCAAATGTCCTCTGTTAGACGCAGTGAGTTATCGACACCTCATATGTGTGTCACTGCTTGAACTGTACTTTTAAGATCTGTTGCTTCATCCAACACAACAGGGACAGCAAGATATCCTTAGCCTTATTTATTAACTGCCTGTGCACATCGCCGGCCGTAACACTTACAAGTCGTTTCACTGTTTTTTGGAAAGGCCGATTTCTCGAAACCTGGTAACGTTCGTGGGACACAAAAGTTCTGCAGCATCAATGAGACAGGTTTTTTCCCACGCTCCCCTTCGGAAAACTGTTTCACGGATTCTGATATTCGTAATGCATTCTGGAAAATTGAAAACAGTAGGTAGTACAGGAAAATGGATACGAATGTAATACAAGAAACGATGAATTCAAGAGGTATCAATTATCACGACTCATCCATTTTCTTAAGGGCACTTAATTTGGCTTGCCGTTCTTCAGCGTTCAGAACACTAGACTCGTCTTTATGAAATGAGTTGTAGTGCCTTTCAATCGTGAACCTGCGCTGGCTGCCTATTGTCCGGCGGCACAGCAAACACTAAGTTTCCAGCTACTGCTGTAAAGACGAACTGCAGTTACCAGTCGTGTTTAAAGGACTGAGGAAACAGATCCGCCGTGCTTTGCATTTTCAGCACTCGCCATTTCTCAGTGCGTCTCACGTAAGGCTACAGCCGCCATAGGGAACCAAGACTAGGGGTGCTTCGTTCCTCCTGCTAACCGCGTAAACAACGAAGCAGAACCGCCGCCGCTCATTTGGTGTACGTGCCAAGTAGTCATAGGCGATGCTATTCCGCTGCCCCCTGGCTGAGGTGTGCGCACCTGTGGCACCACATCCGCATTTTTGCACAGCGTGCAGCGTCTGGCTGGCCCTGATTTAACCCACCCTACGAGTCCCCCGGAGTGAGTTAAAAGATTAAACGCCCCTCCTCCGTCCCTCCTACAACTTCAGCCAAGTTCAAGTTGCAGCTGCGAGTAAACCAAAGGGTAGCTCTTAGTTTCTGTCAGGTGTTCGTGACGGAGCTTTGATAACAGCATGGAGCTGACACCCAAACCTCCAGGTGCCAATCCACTCAGATCGGTACTAAACGTTGCATGTCGATAGAGTATCAACCGAAATGGTTCAAATGGCTCTAAGCACTATGGGACTTAACATCTGAGGTCATCAGTCCCCTAGAACATAGAACTACTTAAACATAACTAACCTAAGGACATCACACACATCCATGCTCGAGGAAGGCTTCGAAGCTGCGACCGTAGCAGTCGCGCGATTCCGGACTGAAGTGCCTAGAACCGCTCGGCTACCGCGGCCGGCCTATGTTTATTCTGTGCAACTATAAATGCACTAGCTACTTCGTCACGAGTGGTGTCTATTCTGTCGGACATAACACCACACCTATCTACACAAATGTACTCTATAGATTTGTCAACAATGTAGGAAAAGACAGATTGCTACTTAACGTAAGGAAGACACGTCAAGCTGCAGACAGGCATAATTAAAAGTGTCTTAGTTGTGCATGTCAGCAGCTTTACGTGTCTCCTTTACGGTAACTAGCAATCTGTCTTTTTCCTACAGTGCTGATATTCGCACCTGAAGTTTCCACTGTTTCATTTAAGCTATAGGTTTGCTACTTTCAATTAACAAAGCGAAAGCAGAATGCCAAAAAGAACATTGCTGCTAACTCCGAAAAGTCTTGTAAGTGGCAGGAAAATTTTCTCCCATATAGCAGTTTCACGCCTAAACATTTTTAAAAAAATTGTAAATAGTGTGGTTTGAACGTAGGACCTTCGGTACGACGATATCACGCTCTACCAACTCACGCGACGTCTGCAAAGCAGCGATGCACAGATACGCTTTTCCTGTTCTCTGTCGTTCTGCTGTTGTGTTGTATTGCACTGTATGGAACTGGGGACCTAGAAACGACGGAGAGGCTTCTTCCCCGCCGTAGCCCGCAGTAGTAAACAACCCCACAACATGCTACAGCAGTCCACTCACCCCACCGCCGCCCCACACCGAACAACAGCGTTATTGTACGGTTCGGCCCCCAGTGGACCCTACGGGAAAGTCTCACACCAGACGAGTGTAACCCCAATGTTTGCGTCGTAGAGTAATTGTGGTGTACGCGTACGTGGAGACAGTGTTTGTGCAGCAATTGCCGACATAGCGTAACTGAGGCGGAATAAGGGGAACCAGCCCGCATTCACCGAGGCAGATAGAAAACTGCCTTAAAAACCATCCACCGACTGGCCGGCACACCGGACCTCGGCACTAATCCGCCGGGCGGATTCGTGCCGGGGACCGGCACGCCTTCCCGCCCGGAAAACCGGGCGTTAGATCGCACGGCCGTTCTGCTGTTACTTTTAATTACTGTTCACGCATTTTCTACTGGACAACAGCATATATGACGAACTAAATCAGAGTTCTGGTTGGCACTCTATTGACAGACAACCTCTGGTACAAATCTGAGTGTCTGACACCTGGAGGTTTGGGTGTGAATGCTGAGCAGGGTATTTGCTTTGCATTTCCACCGAAATGAAGGTACTCTTAAGTTCATCATGTATGCTTTTACATTTATTTCCTGTTGCAGACGTTGAAAACAAAACCTTTTTCGATTAAAATTTCTTAATTCTTGAAAACCACACTGTATGTCCTCCGATAAATTGGAAACAACGCATTTACGTAACTGAATTCCGATTTTTTTTTCCAGATATCTGTCTACTGGTCATTCACTTACAAGCCTAGAGTTTACTTTTCGTGTTGGGGTTGCAACTGTTGCGAAACTCGTAAGGGAGGTAACTAAACTTATCGTCAACAATGAAAACTCCAGACGTCGATGATTTCACAAAAAATAGCTGATGACTGCTCTAGAAGCACAGACGAGAAACGCACTCACATTATTTGCCCTTTCCATTCTGGCTCTGTATTCAAAAACTGCCAAGGTTCATTTGGTAACAAGGACGAGTTGATGGCAATTTGTAAGTTTGTGAACATTAACGTTGTTGCTTAAAGAAAACAAAGCGTTGGTGCAATATGCGGGTCTTCACTTTATGCACCCCCTGATACAAGTGCTTAGCCAAAACTTTAGCTTCTGTTACTCTACATTATGAAGCTCATCCACTTTCACCCATTCTGATAAAAACTAACGAAAAGCACCACAGTTAGATACTGACACATCATACTTCAATAGTACGTGCACGAAGAACTGTCGTACGAGCGAATTTTAAGCACAGAAATACAAAATACTGTAGATATAGTCGACGATATTGTTAAATTCATTTGCTTACTGCATACTTAACAACTGACAGAAGGTACTGAACGTTACCTACAGGGAAAGGTACTTCATAACCAGTGGGTGTATCGCCTATGCTACCAGCTTCTGCCGGAAGACCGCCTGCACGCGCTGCTGTTCACACGCATCCTATGGGAGAACCCCAGCGTCTTCCTAACTCCAGACAAGTGAAGTGCTGACACGCCCATTACACTTACGTTGTCCTACTCTTAACCTCAACCACTACTGCTTCTGACACACTCGTGAAACATTAAGTGTGATGTTGAGACCTCAAAGTTTCAATTTACTGTTCTGCTGACGTCTGAGTCAGCAGCGACTAACCGCAGTTGAAGGAGAACTAGCAAGCAGATCAGCAGTGACCCGCCCACAGCTACCATTCTCGTATAATGATTTAGGATAGCCACACGAATTTTGTGCAATTCGAACGTCCTTGGTACTATACCCAGCAAAGTATTTTTTCTACGCAGATAACTAAAATTCAAAGACTGTTCGCTTGCTATCTGTTTCAACAGTCACTATCAGACCACGGTGTCTTTACCTTGTCAATGGACGGCGTCTTCAGACTCGCGGTGAATTCCTTCAAAGCGTTCGAACGCTCCAGGCTTCAGTTCTGAAACACAAATACAAATTCACTTAAAGGAGGTCACAAAAAATTGTAAACATATCGTTAAAGGGTAAATTTCATGACTTGATTTTCTTTAAAAATAGACGTAGATGTATGTAAATTATGTGCAGAAAAGAGAGGCTCCAGTACACTTAAATGGATACGGTAAAGGAAAAGCACTGCGTAATTGGCCGATTGGTCCTTCCACTGCATTAAAGAGGTGTACTTCGGACAGTCCAGCTTTACAACTGCCGTATATAGTGTACGTGAAAAAATCATGGTTACACAGAAGCAACTCATCGCCATTTTTGTTTTTCGAACACCAGCACAGAGGCCGTCGGCTAATTTTACATTCACCTAACACTTGAGAATGTCCTACACGTTACACAAATAACAGCTACAAAATATCGTTAACACTAAACACACTACATACACGAAAGTGACTCTGCAACCGTACCACAGAAAGTTGTTCGCCAAATATCGACAGAGCACTTCAGCAAGTAATTTTATCTCCGAGAAGTGGGCGACGACCTAATCTGGTCATGGTGGTAGTCTTAGTGTTTCCGTAAGGTGACATTCAACAGCCGTAAGGTATTTTATAAAATGCATCTTAACCATCAGCTGTTTATCTGTCCCATTAGTGATGTAACGGTTTCGGTTATTAACCGTCATCCAGGGTGTAGGGTACAACAGATGTGTTGCTTTGAACCAATATGTTGCACCCTAAATCCTGGATGGCGGTTAATAACCGAAATCGGTACATCACTAATGGGACAAATAAACAAGTGATGGTTAAGATGCATTTTATAAAATTGAGGAAATCGTTTCTGTCGTTTTCTTGGTGACACTGTATTTACTTTTTACATAGCAGAACTGACCCACTTCCGCCACAGTGCAACCTTACTTCGCCATAAATCTGGCAAAGCTGAATGTGGTGAAGGGGTAACAGCAACGGTTAGTAACGTCATGGTAGCCATCTTCCACTGGCACACCAGCCCCAGCCGCCGCTACATACTGCGCCTTGCGTATAACACATCGGACGGCTCGAGTGTTACACACACGGTCGTCTTTGTGTATGACCTAATTCTCGCAATAAAACGAAATCTACCAGTTGCCTTCCCTACAACCAACTTTTAAGTGCTCGTTTCCATTCATATTCCCTTGCAACATTACGTCTACATACTTCACCGACGGGACTGTGTCGACCAATACTGTGTTTGAACATTTCCGGATTGTTTTTCCTACTCATCTGCATTAACGTATATTTTCCTATAATTAGGGAAAGCTGCAACTCATCACACACAGTAAATGTGTCCGAGTTACTGGGCATCCTCCTACAGTCATTCAATGATAACACTTTCGCGTACACTACAGTATCATCAGCGAATTGCCGCAGATTATACATATTGAAAATTATTGAACTATGTGAAATGAAATCGTCATAACGTCTGAACGGTTTGTGTTGAAACGTTCAAACTGTACGGTTGGCCGTGGGGCACGATGGGAATCAGTATGCGCTGTATGGTTTGGTTCAGCAACGAAGAACACTTTTATTTGGATGGGTTCCGTCAATAAGCAAAACTGCCGCAGTTGGAGACAGAGAACCCGCATTTCGCGTTCGAAAAGTCTCTTCACCCTCGACGGGTGACTGTGTGGCGTGCAATGTCCAGTCACGCAATAATCAGTGTGATATTTCTTGAATACTGCTCAGCAGTGTGGAATCCGTACCAGATAGGGCTGATAGAAGAGATAGAGGAGATCCAACGGAGAGCAGCGCTCTTCGTTACAGGATCATTTAGTAATCGCGAAAGAGTTACGGAGATGATAAACTCCAGTGGAAGACTCTGCAGGAGAGACGCCCAGTAGCTCGGTACGGGCTTTTGTTGAAGTTCCGAGAACATACCCTCACCAAGGAGTCAAGCAGTATATTGCTCCCTCCTACGTATATCTCGCGAAGAGACCATGAGGATAAAATCAGACAGATTAGAGCCCACACAGAAGCATATCGACAATCCTCCTTTCCACGAACAATACGAGACTGGAATAGAAGGGAGAACCGATAGAGGTACTCAGGGTACCCTCCACCACACACCGTCAGGTGGCTTGCGGAGTATGGATGTAGATGTAGAAGGCACGGTGACTACCGAAGAGTACGTGAAGGTTTTGGAAGATGATTTCATCCCCATTACCCAAAGTGACCCTGAGCCAAAGTGGCCTTGATTTCGACAAGATGCGTTCGTGCAATACGGAGATCGACCCCGTCGAAGCAGGAGAGCGTTTGATGTCATGTAGGAGCACTTTGGGGACCGCATTCTGGCTCTGGGGTACCCAGAGGCCGCTGCGTGGGCCTCGATTCGCCGCCATATTCTGAGGATCCAAACAAATGGGACTCCTTTTTGTGGGGCTATATTAGAGACAAGGTGTACAGCAAAACCATTGCTGAACTGAAAACAGCCATTTAGGAAGTCATCGACAGCATCTATGTCTCGACAGTTCAGTGGGTCAGGCAGGATTTCGCTATTCGTCTGCCCCACAAAATCATCATTGATGGTAGGCATAGCGAACAGGTCCTTACCCTAAATCCGAATATTTGTAGTGACGTTCACATGTTGCATAAAATGTGTACACGCTGTAATTTGTAAATAGCTTAAGTTTTTTCCCTATAGTTGAATAGTTATCACCCTGTAGCTCACCCTAAACGCGATACCATTTACGTATATAGAAAACAAAGGCGGTCCTATCGCACTTCACTGGGGCAATCCTGACAATACCCTGGTCTCTAATGTACACTCGCCGTCGAGTACAACGCACTGACTGCTACTATTACTTGAGAAGTCCGGGTCAGTCACATACCTGGGAACCTATTCCGTATGCTCGGACCTTCGCTGGCACTTTGCACTGGGGCACTGTAGCGAACTCTTTTTGGAAAGCTCTGAATTTGAAATCTGCCTTTTCGTCTTGACCCATATTTCACAGCATGTCATGCGACAAAATGGCAAGCTGAGTACTGTACGAGCAATGCTTTCTAAATCCGTGCTGAGCTGTGGACGGAAGCTTTTCCGTGTCATGGAAATTCGTTATATTCGAACTTGGAATATACTCACGAATTCTGCAGCGAACAGACGTTAAGAATATTATGGTCCGTTCTTTTACTCTTCTCATATTATTACATGGACTGTGGAAAAACCGGAAAAGAAGAGAATCGAATCATTTGAGACGTAGTGCTACAAGCGAATGATGAAAATTAGGTGGAATGATGAATTAAGGAATGAGGAGGTTCTGCGCGGAATCTGAAACTAAAGGAATATGTAGAAAACAATGACAAGGAAAAGGGACAGGATGATAGGACATCTGTTAAGGCGTCAGGGAATGACATCCACAGTACTAGAGGGAGGCCTAGAGGGCAGAAACTGTAGAGGGAGACAGAGATTGAAATACATCCAGCAGATCACTGAGCACGTAGGTTGCAAGTGCTACTCTGAGATGAAGAGTTTGGCACAGGAGAGGAATTCGTGGCGGGCCGCATCAAACCAGTCAGAAGGCAGATGACTCAAAAAAAAACTTACGTACAGGAGACACACGCGCTTTTTGCCAGTCGTTTGCGCTGGGCGAGAGATTCACGATATATGCAAGCTGCGTATGGGGCCAATGCGGCAGTGTACTCCGAACTGGTATTCCATCCGGACCTGTCGTTTTCGACTCGTTCACCTGCCACTCTACTCCATGCCGGCGTCTGTGCGGCTGCCCGTGGGCCGGCCTTTGTTGAACTCGGGACTCCTCTTATGCGCGGTCTCGCCTTGCCGTGGTGCGGCCTGTGGCAGGTATGCGCGGCATCCGCAGCAGGTCGGTCGCTTCCTGCTGGCCGCGGCCGCTGCCGGAAGTAAGAGCAGAGAGAGAGAGAGAGAGAGAGAGAGAGAGAGAGAGAGGCGGGCCCCGCGCCGCTTTCTAGCGCCTCCTTTCCTTTCAGAGACGCCACACGCCGCAGCCGTCTGTGGAAGACCCGCTGCTCGCTGGCTGCCGCCTGATTCTTTTCACGTCTACGCTGATACCGCCGCCCGTTCAGACTTCTCCAAGCGCAACAAAAAAAACAAAAAAGAAAAAGAAAAGACCGATGCTCCGCACAGAACAGCGGCGACCCGTTTTCTGCGCCTAAACGCTTTCAGATCCGCGCTGACGCAGGCGACTGCACACACGCACGCACGCACACACGAGCGCACACACACACACACGAGCACACACACACACACGAGCACACACACACACACACGAGCACACACACACACACACACACACCCGCGCGCCGCGTGCACTTACGGCGGCTGTTGACAAATTTATCACAGACTGTCCGCCGTGTGAGTTCAAACGTGCGCTACTTCTTGTAACTAGTAGAGGCTATACGCCATCTGCTTTATTTATATACTATCCGTACTGCTACATGTGAATACATACATTATCCAACTTCTGAAATAAACAGTAGCCCTAGCACGCCCGACCGATACTTTAAAGATTTCTACTCCAATGTATAACAATACTTCCGAACGGTTCAAAAATGGTTCAAATGACTCTGAGCACTATGGGACTTAACAGCTATAGTCATCAGTCCCCCAGAACTTAGAACTACTTAAACCTAACTAACCTAAGGACATCACACAACACCCAGTCAACTTCCGAACGTCTGACTACTTTACAGATAAGTTAATGACTTACATACCTCTCGCTAAGCATATAGACTGAACAGCAAAAGAAACTGGTACACCTGCCTAATATCGTGTACGGCCCCGCAAGCAACGCAGAAGTACCGCAACATAACGTGACATGGACACGAAAATGTTTGCAGTAGTGCTGGAGAGAACTGACATCATGAATCTTGCAGGGCTGTCCACAAATCCGTAAGAGTACGAGGAGGCGGAGATCTCTTATGAACAGCAAGTTGCAAGCCATCCCAAATATGCTCAATGATGTTCATGTCTGGGGAGTTGGGTGCCCAGCGGAACTTTTTACACTCAGAAGAGTGTTCCTCGGGCCATTCTGTAGCAATTCTGGACGTGTGGTGTGTCGCATTGTCCCGTTGGAACCGTCAAAGTCCGTCGGGATGCGCAATGGACACGAATGGATGCAGTTGATCAGCCAGGATGCTTACATACGTGTCACCTGTCACAGTCATATCTAGACGTATCAGGAGCACCATATCACTCCAACTGCACACTCCCCACACCATTACAGAGCCCCCACCAGCTTGAACAGTCCCTGCTGACATGCAGGGTCTATGGATACATATGGTTGTCTCCATACCTGTACACGTCCATCCGCTCGAGACAATTTGAAAAGATACTTGTCCGACCAGGCAACATGTTTCCAGTCGCAACAGTTCAATGTCGGTGATTACGAGCCCAGACGAGGCGTAAAGCTTCGTGTCGTGCAGTTAGCTAGGGTACAGGACTAAGCCCACATTGCTGATGTTTCATTGAATGGTTCGCACGCTGACACTTGTTGATGGCCTAGCATTGAAATCTGCAGCAATTTGCGGAAGGTTTGCATTTCTGTCACGTCGAACGATTCTCTTCAGTCGTCGTTGAGCCCGTTCTTGCAGGATCTTTTTTCCGGCCGCAGCGAAGTTGGAGATATGATGCTTTATCGGATTCCTGACATTCACAGTACACACGTGAATTGATCGTACGGGAAAATCCCCACTTTATCGCTTCCTCGGAGACGCTGTGTCCCACCGCACGTGCGCTGACTATAACACCATGTTGAAACTCATTTAAATCTTGATAACCTGGCATTGTAGCAGGAGTAGCCGATCTAACAACTGCGCCAGACACTTGTCTTATACAGGCGTTGTCGACCTTAGCCCCGTATTCTGCCTGTTTACATATCTCTGCATTTGAATATGCATGCCTATACCAGTTTCTTTGGCGCTTCAGTGTAGAACATTCATGGCTGAAGACGCAACACCTTATCTATGTTGGTTATATTAATTTCGTATTATTCACGCGTAGACCAAGCAAAAGTTAAGGGAATGAAATTAAGTTTAAGGTTTGTTGCAAGCCGCCAAGTATTGTCATTGCCAAAGAGTGGGTCACTCTACTCCGGGTAATTTGCGCTCAGCTTTGTGCAAAAAGTACTTTTTCCACGTATCTCAATTTTTATGACATATCTCCTGAACTGTGACTTACAATGACAGAATTTTGCAGGCACGTTTAATGCTACATGTGGATACTGTCTTCAAAATGGGCTGCGAATAGAGTTGGTAGTGAATAAGTAATAAATTAAAACGCCTGGTGATGTTTTACTGCAGCGGTAAAATAGCGAGGAAGTTATTTCCTCTCATTTTTTCTTGGGGTGTCAGCGGACAAAAGTTTCGAAATGGTTTTAAATTATATTTCAAAGCTGTTGGGAGTTCTCTATGTGCTCTCGTTTACAGATACTGGGCGGCTATAGTAAAGACAATATGCGCGCCATGAGTTCCGTTGCCTCACGACATACCAGTTGCTTAAGTATGAAAACGGAATTTCCCCTATAGATGGTGCTATCCGTCAGAGTAGGGCCCTTGAGACCGCGTCTGCAGCGCCATCTGCTTCCTGTAACGGCTGACGACGGATGTCAACACACAGTAACCCAAGTTCCATACACTGATATCTATTTCAAACCAGTGAACATGTCGAGTTTTGTGCCTACGAACTACGATTTGCGGACAGCATTGGTTTTCTGGTATTATTTGAAGAAAACTGCTGCAGAATCGCATCGAATGCTTTCGAAGATTTCGGCGAACATGCTCTCGGGAAAACGCAGTGTTTGGTCTGGTTCGAAAAATTCAGAAGTGACTTTGACGTAAGAAACGACGATCGCGAGAAACCACTGAAAAAGTTCGAAGACAACGAATTGCAGGCCTTAATGGATGAAGGTTATACTCAAACTCAACAGGAACTCGCGGGACAACTGAATGTGACGCAGAAAGTCGTTTCTCTTAGATTGAAAGCTATGGGAAAGATGCAGAAAGTGGTAAAATGGGTTCCGCATGAACTGAATGAAAGACAGCAAGCAAATAGAAAGACCACTTGAGACATGCTGCTCGCCAGATACAAAGGAAACTAGTTTCTTCGTCGAATAGTGACAGGTGATGAAAAATGGATATATTCTGAGAATCACGGGTGAATCCAGGCAAACCATCGACATCCACTGCAAGACCAAATCGCTTTTGAAAGAAGAGAATGCTCTGTGTTTGGCGGGATTAGAAGGGTGTCATGTATTACGAGCTGCTAAAACCTGGTGAAACCGTTAACACTGATCGCTACCAACAGCAAATTATTGATTTAAATCGAACATTACGTGAAGAACGCCAGGAATATTGGAAAAGGCAAGACGAAGTCATATTGCTCCGTGATAACGCCCTATAACACACAGCGAAACGGTTCAGGGGAACGATCGAGGCGTTCAATTGTGAAACACTAGGGCCTGCGCCTTATTCTGCAGACTTGGCTCCGTCCGATTATCATCTATTTGAGTCACTGGGACGCGCTCTCGCTGAAGAACGCTTCAATTGGTATGAAAATGTACGAAAATGGTTCGCTGACTGGTTCGGTTCAAAAGAACTGTTTTTTTTCTTTTTTTTTGTCGTGGCATTCAAAGTCTGCCGGAGAGGTGGTAGAAACGTATAAACAGCAATGGAGATTATTTTGAACAACATATTGTTTATCAGTTTCAAACAACAGACGTGTAATTATTGTAACCAGATTCCGGTTTCATACTTCCACACCTGGTACACACAGTTTCAAAATTCAATACTCGACTTAATGTGTTGACTCTGAAGTAAGATTGTATCTCTTAATGACTGGATTACGTCCGCTACTGACAAGGGAAACTCCCATCGCTCCTCCCTCAAAAAAATAGTGGCCCATTAGACAACCCGTCAAAATGAACACAAAAATGGTTCAAATGGCTCTGAGCACTATGGGACTTAACATCTGAGGTCATCAGTCCCCTAGGCTTAGAACTACTTAAAACTAACTAACCTAAGGACGACACACACATCCACGCCCGAGGCAGGATTCGAACCTGCGACCGTAGCAGCAGCGCGGTTCAGACTGAAGCGCCTAGAACCGCTCGGCCACAACGGCCCGCGAATCAAATCAAAGTCACAAGGACTTACGTTCGGGGAGTATGGTGGATGATACAGTACTTCCTAGTCCCATCGACAGAACAGACCAGCCTGTCACAGCTTGCGCTGTATGCACCCGCGCTTTGTCGTGCAAAATGATGGGTGAGTCGCGTAGAAAGTGTCGCCGCTTCTTTCGCAAAGATCGTCAACGCACAGTATTACTGTAAGTTTTTGGAGCATCACCTGCGGCCAGCTTGTGGCATGTGCGGTCAATTAATGTCGTCATGAAATCGAAACTAACTGCACTGTTATTTAGACAAGATATCTTTTAAATTGCGTAAAGTTGCACCAATTGACCCAGAAGAACAAAAAAAGTCAGATTCCCGACATGATTACTAAAAGAATTCCACCAAATTTCGGGTACACGATAAATCACGCGACTTTGAAGGTTGTCGACGCTATTAATACTGAGGGATTGCAATTACGAGCAACTTAAATTGGAACGGTGGTATGGAAAATGTTGCGAGGAAGATGAACCAGAGACTGTACTTAGAAGAAGCAAGAAATTTTCTGAAGAGGCTCACTATACTACGCTTGTCTTCCGAACCATTGCTGTGCCGTGTGGCATCCGCATCGGATAGTACTGACGGAGGACATCGAAAAAGTTGAAAGACGGGGAGCTCATTTTGTATTGTCACGAAATAGGGGTGAGTGTGTCACGATATGATACGCGAATCGAAGCGGCAGTCATTAAAACAGCGTCGTTGCGGTGAGACCGTTTTACAAAATTACAATGACCAATATTCTCCTCCGAATGCGAAAACATTTTGTTGGTGGTCACCTACATAGGAAGAAATGAGCATCGTAATAAAATAAGAGAAATGAGAGCTCTGAGGGAAAGGTGTTCATTTTCCCGCATGTTGATCGAGAGCTGAACAGTGGATAGAGATCGTGATAAGTTACTTGTATGAACTCTCAGTTACAGTGCGTTAAAAATTAATTGCGACTTTTGACGTTTGGCTCAACGGAGGGGGTATGACGCCACTGCTCAGGTAACACCAGTGGCGAGCCGACTTTCCCCACCACGCCGCCTGCAGTTCTGTTGGTAAAGCGCCTCTGTTGTCACACCTTGGATAAACAGTACTACGTGGTGTCGCGCATTAGATACGTATCTGCATCCGTCAGCTCTCGCTGAAGTGTTCTGCATCCGTCAGGTATTGTGAAAAATCGTTTTGTGTTGGTGTTGCATTAAGAACAAAAGTGCAACAGATCCGAAGACGAGGTTCCCATCAAAAGTTGTCGTCTGGCGTTCGCTGCTGTGAATATAATGTTCTGCTGCAGAATATATTCCTCCGATTTGACAATAGAAATGGACAATGCGCATAGGACTCTTGTGGATAAAGCTCCAACAATACAATGGAGGAAAGTAGATATTTTGCTCTGGGTAGAAAGAATGCTCCAGTGAATGAAGTTGAACTCGGCATGTATAAGGCAGAGTTAATGAGATGAGCAAGCCAAGCATTGCACGCTACGAGGTCGAGAACTAACACCGAAGTGCATAGTTTAATCACGCTTTCATCGTATCACGCTCATTTAAATCCGACAGAGAAAAAAACGGGCCAAGATCAAAAGTAATGAGGTAAGAAACAACAAGAAATTTACGCTCAAAATGTTTTGAATGCTGATAAAAGAAGCCATTGCAAATGTTTCGCACACAGGACTGGTCTCTAATTGTCAGCCATACCGAGAAGGTAGATGAGAAGAGGGATTCGTAAAGTACTGTGACGTATTTTAAGCAATACGTAACTTTTCTTGTAGGCATGTTAAAATCTGCTTCTTTTGTCAGAACACAAGCGAGTGTCACCAATATTCTTACGCAGTTGGAAAAAAACTGCGACAGAATCCCGAAACAATATAATATTACGCAAGAAACTGAGGACAAGACAGGTCAGTAGTTCATGATAAAACCTATTGTCAGAAGAAAGCTCAAGGTGTAACTTCACATTGTTGCAAAACCAACAGCAATTCTCGTTTCACCAGCTATCGATAGACCTTAAAAATTACATTATTTCACGGGAAAAAAATCTGCAGTTGCTCGAATATCGCGGTAGATACGGAAATTCAACATATTAATCACATGGCAAAATACTCTCCTCTTTGCGTACTATCATTTGGCAAAATCCTGTTTCGATATTTTAGACTGTTTACGAGATAGCGGGAATTTATGAGTATTTCATTCTGGCTTTTTCAGTGGCGCATGCGTCGCTCAGTACGCGCTGGCAACTACGCGTCACCCCGCTCGCTGTCAGAAGTTGGAACTTATTTTAAACCCACTGGAAGTGTTAACTGCAGAGTAATGGTTTGTTTGTTTTGTTTTAGGGCGCAAAAAGAACTAGCGTCATACGGGCCCATGTCAAAACTGTGAAACACGAAGACAAAGAGAGGAGTTAAAAACGACTACAAGTCAATCCCAATCGACGGAAGAGAAGACAAGTAAAAACAAGGACGCGGAGAAATGTCTATCAAATATGCCATAGAGAAACGGAGGTCCAGAACTGAAATTCAAATGGCCTTCGTCATATTGCTACGATGGATAAAAAGTAAAACGCGGTCGACAGCCCGTGCGTCGTTCGCTAAAACGGCCGATAACTCTGACGGCCAACGGAAGCGGGAACGTATATGGTTACAAAATGGACATTCCGTAAGCAACTGGCGGGCAGTAAAAACTTGGGCGCATTGTGCACAAAGTGGTGGAGGAGCGCCACAGAACAAATGGCGATGTCTAAAAACACAGAGCCGAATACGCAGCCAAGTTAAAATGACCTCCTCGCGGCGAGAGAGCGGAGGGGAGGTCGTCCAAGCCGCTGGGAGAGGATTAATAGCCTGGAACTCATTCCCGTGAAGGGAGGACCAGTGGCGATGCCAAAGTCACACCTCCTGGTGACAGACGGGAACACAGATATCATCGGAGGGAATATAGGAACAAGCGGGCTGAGGTACGAGGACTGCAGCCTTGGCAGCAGCTTCAGCAGCCTCGTTTCTTGGCAGACCGACATGAACAAGAACCCACAGAAACATGACAGTGAGTCAATCAAGAGAGAGCAAGTGACAGTTTTCCTGGACCCGTTGCACTAGCGCACAGTGGCTTTGAAGGGCGCTGAGAGAGTCTGAGCAGAGGACACAACTGAAAATTATGTGTCGCCGGATGTTCTCCGTGGCCTGATACAGGGCAAACGAGCTCTGCTGTAAATACTGAGCAGTGTGCCGGAAGCCGACACCGGAAAACCTCGGCGCCAATGACGAAGGCACACCCGACGACACTGTCAGTCCGAGAGCCATCAGTGTACACAAAGGTACTATCGCCAAGTTCCGTGCGAACGTCGTGAAACTGAAGGCGATAGAGCGAGGCTGGAGTAGTGTCCTCACGAAGCGAATGAAGGCCAAGGTGAACACGGGCTACCGCACGAAGCAAATGTGGTGAAGGGTTCACACTCAGAGTGTAGTGTAGGTACTCGTATGTTTTTTTTTGTGGGGTTCTAGGGCGCTCAACTACTGAGGTGATTAGCGACCAGTCACAAATGTAAGTGCACATATAATCTGGTAAAACTCAAGGAGGGGGGGGGGACACCAGAAAGTTCTTACAAAGACCAAATAAAATAAATAAAAGAGTTAGATGCCTTTGGATAAGTCCGTCAAAGTAATAAAACGAAGAACACGAGCAGCTGCTCGAACGTCATCAGCTAAAATTCCCTGTAAGGTAGATGGCAGAGACAGGACAAAACGAGATTGTTTAAAACGGGGACAGGGCAATAAAACATGGCGCACTGTCAATGCATGACCACAAGGGCACTGTGGGGCGGGTCACCGGATAGCAGGTAGCGGTGGCTAAACCGGCAATGCCCAATCCGCAACCTGGCCAAAATGACCTCCTCTCGCCGAGATGGTCGGGAGGAGGTTGTCCAAGCTGTTGGGAACGGTTTTATGGCCCGGAGCTTATTTTCTTGAACTGACGACCAAGTATCCCACCATAATGACACAAGCCTCTTACAAACAACCCCACTAATGTCAGACGATGAGACACAAAGGGAGGCTGGCCGAGGCAGGAGGACTGCAGCCTTGGCCGCAGCATGAGCAGCCTGATTCCCAGGCACTCCTACATGGCCTGGAACCCACATAAAGCGAGCAGGAGAGCCATCATCGGCAAAAGAATGGAGGGATTGCTGGATCCGTTGCACCAAAGGGATCGACCGGATATGGAGCTCCAAGGCTCTGAAGAGCACTGAGTGGATCAGAGCAGAGTGCATACGGAGAATGGCGGTGGCGGCGGACATACTGAACGGCCCGATAGAGAGCAAAAAGCTCGGCCGTAAAGCTGGAACACTGCCGGTATTTAAAGGTGCCGGCCCCGACGACAAAGGCACAGCCGACACCATCGTCAGTTTTGGAGCCATCAGTGTAAATAAAGGTGTGGCTGGCGAGTCGCGCACGGAGTTCGACAAACCGTGAGCAATACACTGCAGCCGGAGTACCCTCCTTCGGGAGCGAGCTGAGGTCAAGATGAATGTGAACCGGAGCCTGGAGCCAAGGTGGTGTCGGGCTCTCACCAAGGTGGTAGGTAGGGCAAAATCCTAGTGTCGAAGCAGGCAACGAAAGCGGACTCCAGGGGGCAGCAGGGCAGACACATACAACCCATACTGACGGTCGAGAGAATCGTCGAAGAAGGACTGATAAGAGGGGTGGTCGGGCATTGACAACAGCCGACAGGCATACCGACAAAGCAGTACGTCGCGCCGGTAGGGTACTCGTATGTGTTCCGTAGAGGTTGCGCAAGTAAAATCAGGCAGGTAAGAGCTCGCGCGGAGGCCTGTGAGCAGCCAGTTCCACGATGCGAGACGCTTACACGATTCACGGGCAGATGGCGTCCCGTAAATTAAAACGCCTATGTCTGACAGAGTGGTACGCCGTGTACTCTGCACCACGCACTGTGCGGTGCCTTGTCGAGTGCAGATGCAGAGGCGGGCGCTGTGTGGTCGCGCAGGCCTCGCCCGAGGGCGACAGCGTGTAGAGGAGAGGGGGCGGTGAGCGGTTATAAGGCGTCGCCTCGGCCGGGTCAAGGCCGCAGCCCGGGGCTGTGAATGGGGGCCAAGCCAGCCGGCTTGCCAGCCAAAGGCCAGGCCACTGTGCCGCCGCGAGCGTCGACCTGCGCTACGGCTAGGCGCGCCGCACCGCGCAGGTATGCAACCGCCCCCGCGGTGGGTGGCGGAGGATGCTCCACACTCCCCCATGCTCACTCTGAAGGTTCATATGAGCAGTTGCCAGCGGGCTCGTGCGCATGCGCAGAGCTGAGCACTGCCTTCCTCCCGCTTCTGGCTACTTGAAGCGCGGCTGTTTGCTGTATGAGCAGTAGCAGCAAGTAGCCAGAAGCTACCCAGCAAAATTTTTCTGGCGCGCCCAAGCTGCCAGATTCGCGCATGCGCAGAGCGAGCTGAGTTATAGTGGGGGGTCCTTCTCCACGTGACCCGTGTATATCTTTCGTGTCTTCCTTTACAGCTCCCATGTCAAATGAAATCAAAACAGATTTCTGTGGCCGGGAGCCATCAAGTGAATTACCATGGAAGACCAGAATAAGTTAGTAGTTTCAAGTTTCTGATTTTGTATTATCTCCAAGTTATTAGTAATCAACCATTAATGTCTTAATGAAGCTATTTCTGTCTGTTCTATAGAGAAATTTGCTTCAGTTAATTTTTTTCCGCTGAGGCAGTTAGTTTATTTGAAAGGAAGTGTTTCATTCCGCACTATTGGCTACTTTCAACCTCGTCCAAAAATTTAGAGTGCAAATTTTCATTTTCTGGGACGAATGATGTTATACCATAATAAAGAACCAAACATGAGAATACAGTAATGGACCTCCAAGAAAATTGGTATCACGAAAACCACATGAAAAGCTGAATATCAGGTACTTCAGAGTGCATCTGGACATAGAAATGTGCAATTAGAGCGGAATGAAGCATTTTAGTATGGTTTATGAAATTCCGATGCCGCTGGAGTAGTCTCTGATGTCCTGTTCCTTTTATGACACAGAGAGATCTCTTAATGCTATATACGTACAAACATAGGTAAACATGGACTTGAAGCTGACTAAATAGGCAAATTTGATCCGTAGTTTTGAACTAAATATTTTGTTTCAAATATAATGACAGCTGTAGCAGAATTTTACAAATCTGCCTTCCGTGAAAGTGTTTTTCGATTACAAGGCGCCGGCCGCGGTGGTCTAGCGGTTCTAGGCGCTCAGTCCGGAACCGCGCGACTGCTACGGTCGCAGGTTCGAATCCTGCTTCGGGCATGGATGTGTGTGATGTCCTTAGGTTAGTTAGGTTTAAGTAGTTCCAAGTTCAAGGGGACTGATGACCATAGATGTTAAGTCCCATAGTGCTCAGAGCCATTTGAACCATTTGATTACAAGGCACTTGTCTAGTACTTCCTCTAGGCCTGAAGTTATTTCTTAATTTGTGTTTACGTCTTAAATTTATAGAATGCCGTTCTATGCTAAATTTTAGAATGGCAGCATACCCTGTTTTATCGTTTTAACTCCCCACATGGCTTCATATTTATTCCTAGAGTAGAATATAAACTGTCAGTTGTACTGTTTCTTTGCCTCACAAACAACCATGTTAATTTTTTCACATTTTGAAATAGTCATGAAATTTATTATCCTTTATTCCGGTGTAAGCTACACAAGAAACTGTCTTTTTTTTGTTGCAAGAAATTTGTATTCCATCCTACTAGCTTTTTGCAGTGCTGTGTAGATGTAAATCTGTTGGATATGCTACATAACAATATTGCAGAATACGAATTAAAAAAGAAAAACATCTGTCGAAGTCACCCCTTAGCAAAATTTTATGGCACTTTGAGCTGTGGAGTTTAATTTTCCTTATTTACATCCTTTATCTGTGTGGGATATGATAAAACAATTGCTCTAAGTACAACTCAGTATGTCCTCTCAACAACATGCCGCAAGGCTGCACATGGTCACGTGATGCCCCACCAGAAATACGACGAAAAGCGTATGAGCAGAGCAAGCACCAAGCACGGGCTGCCTACGTCGTCGTAGCTGCGCATGCGCAGTACAACCTGTTGTCTGGCGCTTTCTGGTAACTGCTCAAACGAACCTCTGCCTCAGACACTAGAAGGGGGGACCACGACGGTGGGGTCACAGATTTACTTCAAACTTTGTACACCTTTAGTAGGCCATTAAAACAACATAATGTGCAAGTAAGGTGCACTACTGTGGCAATTCCGAGAGTAAATCCCCAACCTGACCGGGAATCGAACCCGGGACCCCGTGATCCAGAGGCAACAACGCTAGTCACAACACCACGAGCTGCGGACAACAACAAAAGTGCGTACTCGTCGGTGGGGCTAGGTTGCACCCTAGAGCGAATGTTCACCCCTAAACACAGCACGACTACTGCAGTCCGCCTCCGTAACACAGCGGTAACGTTACCGCCTACCACGCAAGGGGGTCTGGGTTCGATTCCTAGCAGGCGACTGGGTGTTGTGTGTCCATAATCATTTTCATCATCATTGACACGCAAGTCGCCGCAGTAGCGTCAACTAAAATGACTTGCAATATGGCGGCCGAACCCTGAAGGGGATATCCCGGCCAATAAATGCCATACGATCATTTCATTTCATTACTGCCTGCAGAGTCAAAACACAGTGTGCACAGATAGGGCTCCTGAGCTCCATCTGATCGCCAACGACCGTCACAAATGAGTCACTAACACTGCAACCGCCTGCCCCGCCCTCCAGACTGTAGCGCCTAGAACCGCTCGGCCACTGAATACAATTCTTGTTGGTGTTTTGTGCGTGTATGTGTTTTTTTTTCCTTCAGCAGTGTAGATATGTGGCTTGCACGGAGAGGCCTCATATCAGATCATGGAGCACTTAGCTAGCAGGAAGTCGGATTTTATACAAAAAAATAAATAAAAAGTAACTTTGCGAGGTCTCACTGAAGCCCAGACATTGAACATGTTGAAGGTTCTAGTAGGGAGAAAGCTATCTACTTTGCATGATATAAGAATATTTTATAGATCAGTCTGACTCGTGTTACAGAAGAATTGTAGGGAAACGCGTTGTCTGCTATTTATATTTCCGGTCGGTGTGGCCGAGCGGTTCTATGCGCTTCAGTCTGGAACCGCGCGACCGCTACAGTCGCAGGTTCGAATCCTGCTTCGGGCATGGGTGTGTGTGATGTCCTTAGATTAGTTAGGTTTAAGTAGTTCTAAGTTCTAGGGGACTGATGACCTCTGATGTTAAGTCCCATAGTGCTCAGAGCCATTTCAACCATTTTTGCTATTTATATCGTGAAGAAATTTCATTCATAAAAAAATAGGTCGTCGACTATATTTGTAATGTACCGATCTATTGAGACATAATTTTCCATAGCACTAGTTTATCGGTCATTTGTGTAACAGATTGATAGGAAAGACCTGAACTTCCACAGATACATTTGTAAAGCTTGGACACATGGAGGAATACACCGTCTTTGAATATTAAGAAAAGCACTGCTTAGCAAAATAGCGAGCGGCAGACAGAAAAGCAGTGGCGGGCAGAGCCAATCACAGTCCGGTCTTGGGCAAGACTTGGTGGTGAACGGTTGGCTTACAAGGAGGTCGTACCAACTTCCCCTCGCCGATTTTGATTCATATTCAAAGAGTATGTAGGGCACTTCAACATACGTAAACAGGAAGACGCAACTCTCAACCTGCTTCGAAAAAAACCGAGTTTGAACATTTGACACGTGCTTACGTACTTCGTATGGTCGCTAGTAACCAAGGAGTCCGCAGGGAAGCGACTAAGCGCATAGTTTCACAAGCGCGAGGTCTGTGGATCGAATCTCGCTTCCGAAACACTCTTCTGATTTCATTCACATGTAATTCTAACAGCAGATATGCGTGGCACGCCGCAAAACTGATTTATGGCGGAGAAACGCTTACGAATGTAATTCAAATTTGTTTCGCAATAGAAAAATTGAAAAAAAAACCCTCACGCACACGGAAAGGTTCATTACAAGTGCTGTGTCCTAGTAATTGTTCCTAATGTTTCCATAACCAGTATCATTTTGATTAATACAGTGTTCCACAGATCACATATTATACTTGCCACACAGGTAGTATAAGTGCTTCCTGTAACACTGTTCTCGGCAAAGAAAAATGAACCATACATTTTTTCCCGTGAAACTGCACAAAACTGTTGCTACCTAGCGGGAACCATGTAAGACTTGAGTGTTTGCTCTTTCCAACAAAACATTGTTCACGCATATATCTCAAATAACATAATTTTTTTTTAAATCGGATGATTCTTTTTGATGCACCCTGCAGTATAAATAAAATGATTATACTTATTTGACCGAAAGTTCTTGTGCATCCATTTATTCCAGTCTCATTACGAAATCATCATAAAGGTTATGAAAAAAATGAATCATTCAATGTCAGTGTGCACACTCATAATAATTACATGTGAAGAAAAAAAAAAGTAGTGCAGGCAGCGATATTCGATCCACGGACGTCGCCCTTCTGCAACTAAGCACGTAACACGCTTCTGGAGCACTAGTGAACACACAAAACTTATAAATAAGTGTAAAACAAATTCGAACTCTATTTTCTCGAAAACAGTTGAAAGTTGCGTCTTCCTGTCAACATATGTTGAAGCCTTATTCGTGGTCTAGACATCCCGTCAATATGAATCAAATCCGTGAGGTGAAGTCCTTACGGACCACTAGTTAGCTGAGGAGCTCTGGCTCATAAAGTGGTTCCGTTTTGAAGATCAGAAATTTTGTGGAGAACAAGTAGGAACTGAATACTGGAGGAGAGACTTTGGGAATTTTTATTTTGACGCAGAAACGACTCAGCAACCGAAAGATATTTGTCGCATTGCTTTGCGTGAATTTAGCAATTACTGTAGTTTGTTAATTTTCAGTGATCAGTGATTTCGAGTGTTAGGCAAAATACACGATTTATCAGTCATATGTCTGCCATGTTAGCAAGTTCCACCCACTTGTGATTTAAAAGTACATCTTGATTTAATAATTTAAAAGTAAAACTGATAGTAGTTTTACATTTCGATAACGTTTCGTGTCTCTGACAGCGTTAAAAAGAACGAGCAGTTTTATGAAATGGAGTCTAAACGCTTAATTTGCAGTTTTGACAAAATTAAATGAATTCTGATTTCATTTGAGTCTTTATTTTAATCACTCTCTGCGTTTTCTTGCACGAGGCACATTTTGAATGCAATGAGCAGTAAGAGCATTGCTGGCAAATGAACAGAAGGACGAGTGGATAGGGTGGTGTCTTTTGTGACGAGCGGTAAATTACGGCACGCTGCGAAGCGCTTTCCTCTTTCAGCTTATTATGTCGCAACGGTATTGTCATTGGCAGCTACCCCGATAAAGAACAGAATCGAGCGTCAGTTGCAGGGAAGACACTGTCAGCGTCTAATTACAGAACTCATTTGGAAGGAGATTTCGTTGTTGCGTGCAGTGAAATCAATTCGACGTGAACACATTCTCGATACGTAATGTATAGCCACTGTAAGTGGGCACTTCCGAGACAGGGTAGTTTCATTTAATACTGTCAATGTTCAAAGTTTCTTTCATCATAAATTTCCAAACTAAATAATTTTCATTGTATTAGATACTTTCCGTAATTTCCCAACATTAAAAAATTTTGATTAGATAGGTTCTCTGTTTTCGTGTAGACATTAAGTGTTGTGCCATTGTATAACTTCAGTTCAGACCTACTAATTTTGAACTTTTTTTGTGGAAGCTGCTAGGATCTCGAAATCTTCCCGAATGCAGTCGGATAGCTAGAGGGCCACGGCTGACTGGTTCTGGGAACAGCGACAAGTTTAGCCCTGCCCCACGCGGGTCGAAGGCAGAGAGGCGACCCTTATTCTGACTGTGGCAGTGATGGGTAATTGATCGGGGTCCGCCGACAGTCGCTTCTAGTTGTCTAACGAAGTGGACAGCAGGGCTGCCGCGAGCGAGCGAGACCTGGCCCAATGCCGCAACCACCACTGCCAGGGGTAGTGGCAAAGACGTTTCAAATCCGGGCTGTGATTTATACAGAACTGAGCGTGGCGCCCGAGAACGCTGCACCATCGGCCCAACCGTTTATGCTGCTGTCTGTAGTTGGTTGGTTAGTTCCATGTTCCGTACATCAATTGAACGATTCTTTTATAGAAATGACGGGAACCAGTAAGCTTACAGGATATGTACACACGATCAGTGTTAACATTAATCAACACATTACCATTTTAAGCCTACTCATGCAACTAGACTTACAAACAAGTTCTTTTTACTGGCTACCACTTTTTATCTATAATGTCTATGGAACAGAAGAAGTTGTCCAGGAAAAACGGTTTTAAATTAGATTTAAACCTTTCTTTGCTACCTGTCAGACATTTCATGTTACTGGGCTAAGGATCAAAAAATTTAATTATTGCTTACTGAACTCCTTTCTGAACAATTGAGAGCTTTATCACGGGGTGATAATGGTCATTTCTCCCCCCCTCTACTGTTGGAGATATGTAGATCACTGTTCTCAAATTGTGATGGATTATTTACGAGGAATTTTACTAGAGAAAATACGTATTGTGATTGCACAGTTGCAATGCGTAAGTCCTTGAAGAGGTACCTACATGACGTCCGTGGGTGAACACGTATTATTCTTACTGCTCACACGTATTATTCTTACTGCTCGCTTTTGTGCAGTCAATAATTTCTTCCTATGCGAGGAGGAGTAGTAGTAGTAGTAGTAGTCGTCTTCAGTCCAAACACTGGTTTGATGCAGCTCTCCATGCTACTCCGTCCTGTACGAACCTATTCATCTCCGAGTAACTACTGCAACAGACATCCTTCTGAATCTGCTTACTGTATTCATATCCTGGAATCTCTCTAGGATTTTTACCCTCTCCCCCCCCCCCCCCCCCACGCTTCCCTTCAGTACTAAATCGATGATCCCTTGATGCCTCAGAATGTGTCCTACCAACCAATCCCTTCTTCTAGTCCGGCTGTGCCACAAAATCCTCTTCTCCCCAATTCTGTTCAGTACTTCCTCATAACTTACGTGATCTACCCATCTAATCTTCAACATTCTTCTGTAGCAAACATTTCGAAATCTTCTATTCTCTTCTTGCCTAAACTGTATCTTCAATATTTCACCTCCATACAAGGCTTTACTCCAGACCTTCAGAAAAGACTTCCTAACACTTAAACCTATATTCAATGTTAACAGATTTATCTTCCTCAGAAATACTTTTCTTGCCACTGCCAGTCCATTTTACCCCTGCCACCTTTAGAATTTGAAAGAGAGTGATGAGTTACCCCAGAAAAGTATTTGGGAGAAGAGTTTCCCAGCCATTCCTAATTAATGGCCGCTTGCTTCGGAGGCCAACGGTATAGGGCAGGGTTTATTGTATCCCAACCTTGCTCTCTTGTAGACTAGCAGCACCTGCACACTAACCCGGCGACTGTGTCTGGGCTAACGAAAGAAACATAGGATTTGTGATTAGAGCGGTGGAAGTTGACTAGGCATCACAAAAACTAAGACGAAACGTTGGAGTGGGTTCCTCTAAGCAGGATAGTATTGGTGTGTCTCCCCCCCCCCCCCCCTCCTCTCTCTCTCTCTCTCTCTCTCTCTCAAACGACCAGACAGTACGGTACTTAACGCACCGCTGTTAACGACGTGCCGCGTTAAACTGTTGGCTCGCACTCGTTTTAAAGCTGGCTGCGTTGCACGACCCAGTGAGCTCTCGCATTACACACTTGAAACGGCGCAAGGTAAAGCATTGCCGCTCGTCCAGCGCTGTTCGCTGGGCAGGGGAGCATCCGTTAAATCGGCGGAAGGCCGGCTACTCGAGCGCACGGGCACTACTTGCTGCGCATGCGCCTCGCTGCGCGCCCCTCAGTTCCCTCAAACAAGAAACAGCACAGCACGGCCCACTGGACCGCGGGCAGCTCCCCACCAGCCCGCCAAGCGGAGCAGTTGGCCAGCCTTCCAGGAGGAGACCCCGAAAGCCAACCTGGCCGCTCTAGGAACGTTCCGTTTGTCCTTTCACGGTGCTCCCGTTTCGTACCACATAGTCCCACCGCCGGCCAGAACGAACACTCACCACTTACGGGACAAACTACGCGACAACTACAACCACACGGCCACTCTGCAATCCACACTTAAGCGCCTGGCAAAGGATTCATCGAAGCGCCTTTAGATTATTACTCTAGTGTTCCAGTGTCTAACAGAGCAAGAGAAAAACGGACACGAATTCTTCCACGCGAGCTCTGAATTCTCCTATGTCTGGCTGTGGGTGTAATAATAATAATAAAAAAATAAAAAATAAAAAAAATCGCATTCGGAGGAGAAATCTGGTAGTTGAAATTCCACAAAACGATTTCGCCGCAACGAAAAATCTTATTTTTTGTTAATAACTGCCATCCCAATTCAGGTAACATATCCGTGGCACACTCTCCCATATTTCGCGATAAAACAAAACGAGCTCTCCTCTTCTGATCTTTTTCGAGATCCTCCGTCAATCCCTTCTGATAAGTATCCCATGCCATGCCGTAATATTCTAGCAGAGGATCTCAAGCGTAGTGTAGGCAGTCTCTTTTTGTAAACCTGTTGCATATTCCTAGTGTTCCACCAGTAAAAGACAGTCTTTGGTTAGCCTTCCGCGCAACGTTATCCACGTGATCGTTCCAGTTCAAGTTCTTCGTAATTGTAACCCCTTGGTATTTAGTAGAATTGACAGTCTTTTCATTTATATGATTTACTGTATAACCGAAATTTGAGCTATTTCTTTTAATATTCATTTGAATGATCTCACATTCCAGTTTTCACACGACACGTATCTTTTATACATCATTTTGCAACTGGTTTTTATCTTCTGATGACTTTATTAGACGGTAAATCACACCATCATCTGCAAACACTAACAACGCTGCTCAGATTGTCTCTTAAATGATTCATAAAGGTTAGAAACAGCAGAGGGCTACCATACTTCCTTAGGGAACGCCGGATATCACTTCTCTTTTAAGGTCGGGACACACACGTCCGGGCCGTGTCAGGGCCGAGCGTCGGACGAGTGACGTCCGTGCTCCGGTCCGTTCCTGCAGGGGCCACACATGACCGGGGCACGTCCGTGTCTTTGTTGTTCCTTGTAGTGACTCGGACGCGGTGATCTGTGTTTCTGTTTGTGAAAGCGGTAAAACATGTTCACTAATTTTCATAATAGTGAATTAGGACAGCACTTGCTTTAGACGAAGAAGAAAAAGAACGAAGGCAAACAAGAAGAAGAAAATTATGGATCCACAGTGCCTGGAAAACAAGACCAGTACAGGGAGAGTTTCGAATATTATTTTCTCATCTCATAGATGATGAGACTAAGTTTTATGAATATTTTAGGATGACGCAGTACACCTTCTATGAACTTTTAAAGAAACTAGAACCAAGACTGAGAAAAAACATTGCATTCGGTATATTGCAGCAGAAATTTGGAATATTTAGAAGAATCCTTCAGGGAGATCCTAATAACCTTACAATGATTGTGACTGCTGCGTGTGTACTGTACAACTTTATTCGAAAAATGGAAGTTCATATGGTGCCCGAACAGAGGATGGATCAAAAGGAAACTGCTGAGGGATCCGGAAGATCATCAAATCTTCGAAACCTACCTCGAATTCGTGGGAGATCAACAGATGCTGCATTTGCTGTACGAGAACAACTCAAAAAATTCCTGAATTCTCCACAAGGGACTGTGGAATGGCAAGAACATGTCGCCTTGGCGATATAACGATGACATAAACCAAACATCTGTTTGTAAAATAAAAAGTAAATAAATATCTTTCGGGTATTAAAACTTGTATAGTTTTTATCTTACCCTTGGCTTGTAGATCTGTTGCAATTGTCATCCAAACTCTGTCTTTGTACTCGATATCCCTGTAGTTTTCACTTCCCTGATCGTAAAGAACAGGAAACTTACGAACTACTTCTATTAGTCGCTCCACATCCATTTTCTGTGCACAGAACAGTCTTGCGCAGTTGCACAGCTCACAAGACAATTCTACCGTCAGGCCGTATCCGTCACATGAAAAATTAAACACGGCGAATCTCGCCCGGCCCGGGCCCGGCCCGTTGAAGTTTCCCGTGCACGGCCTGGCCAAGTGGGGCTCGCTACATTTGTTTTAATGATGTATTTCGTTGCCCAGGTGACGGCCGATACTCGGACGTGTCTAGGCACAGACACGGTGCGGACATGTGTGTCCCGACCTTTACTCGACGACTTTCCGTCAATTACTAAGAACTGTGCCCTTTCCCACACAAAGTAAAAAAAGCAGTCTCAGAACTGGAACGGTAACTCACAGCCACGTCATTTGATTTAAAGTCGCTTATGAGGAACGGTGTCAAAAGCCTTCTGAAAATCTAATAATTTGACATCAACTTGAGATCTGTAGATAGCACTCATTGACTGGTGACAAAGAGCTAGCCGTGTTTCGCAAGAACAATGTTACTGTACTGTGACGTATCATTTCCTAGTGGTCCATGTGTGCTAGGCCTGTTTCCCGTTGTGGTGGCTTCAGCGAACTTTGGACTTCCGGGGAAATGAAGTTTTCGTTTGATCTGAAGAAGATGGGCTGGACTTTGCGTAATTGTAAAAGTATACGGGGTGCAGCCTACATGGGTGTCTTACACGGAGAGTAACTCACCCGTGACGGCTGCTACAGAGAAAGTTCTCAAGTTCTTTCTGAAGGCAGCAGACCACAAAAACGCTGTAAGCAGCAGCAGCAGCAGCAGGAAATGGACAGTAGGAATGCCCACACTCTGCTTCTGATTCTGACTGACAGGAAACAGTGTATGGTAAATAATTTCGTGGAGCTGCTTGGACCGCGCGAAATCTACCGCTGCCGTCTTGCGTTTGCCAAAGATGTGTCGACTGGGGCAGATGGAGTGTTTCTAAAGCCTCACGAGTAGGATATCCCTCGTGGTGAAGCTTGTTATCAACCGCAGTGCGGGAAACTGAGGGAAAGGCGAGCGGTTTCCCGGACGCGGGCGTGAAATTGTGCTTAGACACGTTTTTCTCTTTACTCGACGAGTGTTGCTGATTATTGTTCAAAATGGCTCTGAGCACTATGGGACTTAACTGCTGAGGTCATCAGTCTCCTAGAGCTTAGAACTACTTAAACCTAACTAACCTAAGGACATCACACACATCCTTGCCCGAGGCAGGATTCGTACCTGCGACCGTAGCGGTCGCGCGGTTCCAGACTGAAGCGCCTAGAACCGCTCGGCCACTCCGGCCGGCGCCGATTATTGCCTTGTTCGGTAAAGAGAGACACTTGAGAGCAGAGTGTGAAGCTATTAGTTAGTCGGAGATGGTGCTGGACAAACATGACGCACTTGGCTAGAGTTAATTCGAGCCAATAACTTTCATTTGTTTCCGTGCAAACCTAAGAGTGATGTTCCCTATTCAACTTCAGCTGTTCTGTTGCTGCTGCGTTTATCGGCGACAGTTTCTAGTGGGCAGTTGCACGCGGTGTGTGTACGGTTAGCGGTGTGCGTATTCCAGTCCAGTGGACGGACGTCGGCATCTTTCAGGAAAACAGAGTAATCTACAGTGCTTTTAGTTATTGACTTTGCAGCTGTAAGTATAATCCTGTCTCATGGGTCAAACCGTGGCTGGCGACCGTTACCTGAACTGATTTTACCTGTGTCGCAGTGAGAGATTTAACCTCCAATTGCATGCGCGGATCAGCAGGTCGCGTAATTCACCCCGCGCGCCCCACATCGCCGAGAGCACACAGTACTGTGCGGTCTGCGCCTGGCCACTAAAGGAATTTGTGCGACGCCACGGGAATTGGGGGGCACGGAAGAGACGAACGTCTCAGCGCTGCGACACGGATTTACTCGCAAACGTTACCAGAGTAACACTCGGCACAATGTGTTGAAAAAATTCCGGAATATTCGTAACGTCGCGCCAATGGTGTGTTCGAGCGAAGTGCGGTTGGCATCCCTCCACACGCCTGTGTTTAATGTGTAACTGCCGGAAGTTTCATTATTGTACGTCTCTTAGTTATTGTTTACTGCTGTGTTGAGTGGCACGCTCTGTCGCACGGTTTGCGAATTTCGAGATGGCAGAGTCAGAGGAGTAACGCGTCTGCATTAAATTTTGCGTGAAACCCGAGAAAATCTTTACGGACACACACCAAATGATGGAGGAAGCCTAGGGTGATGAGTGCTGCAGCGGTACTCGGTGTTACGAATGGTTCACACGGTTCAAAAATGTCCGGACGCCCTTCGACGTCTACCGGCAATGCTCATGTCAGGAATGTCAACGAAACTGTACTTGCCAATCCAAGACTGTCTGTCCTAGAGATTTCAGAAGAATGTAACATTTTAATTGGATCATGTCATGAAATCCTGACACAGCATACTGAAATGCACTGTGTTTCTGCCCGACGAGAAGCCACTGACTAGGATCACAGACCGACCAGCGAAACCGCCCGCACATACCGGAAACCGCCCCAGCCGACTGCTGCGACCACGTCGCACCCTCTGCAGCACTCGTTCCAAACTTGGAGCAATTACCCCCGGAGGGGTAAAAACAGAACGATTCGATTCTGTATCAGTCGCAAAACTAAATTATTTTCAAAAGCTCCTCCCTATTATCACAGTTTTGTGACACACAATACTGGTTATAGAAGTTATCAATAATCACTTTTCCTCGATTAGGGGAGTTAATGCGGTGGAGATTACAGGTTCGTCACAAAAATGGCTCTGAGCACTATGCGACTCAACTTCTGAGGTCATCAGTCGCCTAGAACTTAGAACTAATTAAAACTAACTAACCTAAGGACATCACACACATCCATGCCCGAGGCAGGATTCGAACCTGCGACCGTAGCGGTCACGCGGTTCCAGACTGAAGCGCCTTTAACCGCACGGCCACACTGGCCGGCGGTTCGTCACATAGTCCAACCCTACACACGTATGTCGTGCTTCGTCCCGTACATCGCTTATGATAAAAGTGAGACAGATACGTAACAAATGCTAAATATCTCAAGAAAACATTTCTCCAAGTTGTAGATAGCACCTGCAGTAGTCCAGAAATTGCTTCACTACCCGCTTCGAAACGAAACAGATAAAAAGAATTCACTGACAGCAAGACACAGTAGTAATTACATAAGGGCTACTATAGTGCTGTTCATAGTATTATTATTATTATTATTATTATTATTATTATTATTATTATTATTATACCGGGTGATCAAAAAGTCAATATAAATTTGAAAACTTAATAGACCACGGAATAATGTATATAGGGAGGTAAAAATTGACACACATGCCTGGAATGACATGGGGTTTTATTAGAACAAAAAAAGCAAAGTTCACAAAATGTCCGACAGATGGTGCTGGACAGCAAAACTGCTACCGTGACGTGACGGGTGAGAGGTAGGCCGATATGTTACAGAATCGCATCATCCCCAGCCTGGCTGATAAACACCTGCTGGAACGCACGATGTTCATGCAGGATGGCGCTCCACCCCATATTGCTAGACGCGTGAAAGATCTCTTGCGCGCGTCGTTTTGTGATGATCGTGTGCTCAGCCGCCACTTTCGTCATGCTTGGCCTCCCAGGTCCCCAGACCTCCGTCCGTGCGATTATTGCCTTTGGGGTTACCTGAACTCGCAAGTGTATTGTGATCGACCGACATCTCTAGGGATGCTGAAAGACAACATCCGACGCCAATGGCTCACCATAACTCCGGACATGCTTTACAGTGCTGTTCATAACATTATTCCTCGACTGCAGCTATTGTTGAGGAATGATGGTGGACATATTGAGCATTTCCTGTAAACAACGTCATCTTTGTTTTGTCTTACTTTGTTATGCTAATTTCTGTTATTGTGATCAGATGAAGCGCCATCTGTCGGACATTTTTTGAACTTTTGTATTTTTTTGGTTTTAATAAAAATCCCATGTCATTCCAAGCATGTGTGTCAATTTGTACCTCTGTATCTACATTATTCCATGATTTATTCAGTTTTCAAATTTATACTGACTTTTTGATGACCCGGTATAATTAGTGACTGTGGTCGGACACATATCATTCAGAGCCTGAAGCCATCCAGTTGCTCCCAGTTCATAAGTAACGAGTGCAGCAATGAAGTGACTCACGAACGGGAACTATAGTCCACACATCTTAACGTGATTGATTTTAAATGGGGTTGAACTGTGCAGGTCAAGCAAGTGCTGCAGGGGAAGCATGTTTTGCAACGAGTGTGTACCCCTACTGTGGATAGTCAGCTATCTTATGTGAGACCGAAGGCGTTGCAGGTAGCACTTGCGATGCATACCGAGGATTCCTTCGTCGTTCATTCTAACACCCAACACACACACACACACGCACACACACACACACACACACACACACACACACACACACACATTCATCTTTCATTATTTTAAAAATAAAAGTGTTTCATTCTACAGTTAGATGCAAAAGTTGGTGTTAATATGGAGGACGGAGGGGCAACAGACGGCAGGGGGGCGGTAGGGGGGGGGGGGGGGAGCGGTATAAGCTAATGTCTGATTGCACTCAGGCGCAAACGTCAAAGAAAGATTGTGAATTGCTGTTCTATGGTATGACGAGAGTGCTGGGCCTTGCGTATCTGTCGCGGCTGCGCACTCCTTCAGCTGTTACGCACTCGCTGTACGTCAACGCGTCTAGATCATGCCACACGACGAAAGGGATCATCAGAACCAGATGTTCGCGCCATCTCACTGTCAGTCTCAGAGATGCTTCAGGACAGGAATTGCCGCCATTTCAAACACTTGGGTCGACAACACTACAGACCGCTTTCCTCAAACTTTTTTTTCAGTGATTTCTATGCAAAAATGTTCAGGTAATACCTCATTTGCGAGTCTTTCAGAAGCGACTGGAAGCACAGAGAAGACGAAACTGTTGAAACTTGCTCTCTGTAGGAGATATAACATTAAAGTAAACCGAGCGAGGTGGCGTAGTGGCTAGCACAGTGGACTCGCAGTCGAGAGAACGGCGGTTCAAACCCGCGTCCGGCCACCTTTTTTTTGTTTTAGGGCGCACAACTCCAGTGGTCATTAGCGCCCAGACTAAATTATGAATGCACTGCGAGGAACAATGTTAAAACAGCAACTAAAAAGGACAACACTATGAAAGGCTCATTAACAGGCAAGGGATTAAAAGGAAACAGCATAATCAAATTGTTTGTCAAGTGGATAAAACGAAGAACCTGAGCAGTTGCTCCTAGGTCATCCGCTAAAATTTCATCCAGAGTACATGGCAGGCCAAGATCAATGCGCAACGTATTAAAATTTGGACAGGACGTTAAAATGTGGCGTACCGTCAGCAATTGCCCACATGGGCAGAACGGCGCCGGCGTAGCCGTCAGCAGTGGCTGAACCGGCAGTGTCCAATCCGTAACCGGGGCAAAACGACCTCCTCCCGCCGGGAAGGGCGTGAAGAGGTCGTCCAAGCCGTGGGGAGAGGTTTCAAGGCCCGAAGCTCGTTTTCACTAAGTGTTGACCAATCGGCATGCCACAGCGATAAAATGCGCTGACAAATGACCCTGCTAAAATCAGATGAAGGCACACAACAAGAAGCTGTCCGAGGATGGAGGACCGCAGCCTTGGCCGCAGAATCTGCAGCTTCGTTCCCAGGAACACCGACATGGCCAGGAACCCACATAAAGGTAACCGGAGAACCGTCGTCCGCCAGCTGCTGAAGAGAGCCGGCCATCCTGATTTAGGTTTTCCGAGATTTCCCTAAATCGCTTTCGGTAAATGCCGGGATGGTTCCTTTGAAAGGGCATGGCCGGCTTCCTTTCCAATCTTTCCGTAAGCCGATGGGACCGATGATCTCGCCGTTGATCCCCTCCCCGAAATCAATCAATCAACCAACCAACCAACCAACCAACAAACCAACCAACCAACCAACGGTACGATAACGTGTGTGGTGCAAGTCCAAGACCGAGCTACTGACCACACAGCAGATACTAGGAGGGTGGAGGGGGAAGATTCTCAGGCGCCTTTTACCTCCAGGGAACAACCTCGGTACTGAGGGGACGTCTTGCAGTGGGACGACGACCTCGCTGTTTGGTCCTGCCCCCAAACTAACCAACGTCGGACAGTCTTGGAGGGACTGGAACGAAGAAAAATCTCCGCTCCTACTCGCGACTTAACGTGCAACTTCCAACACCCCAGTCAACAAAACGCTCAAATTCGTAACAGTGAACTAACTTTAGAATTGGCTTAGCGTTTAGCAGAAGATAAGCAGTTTTTGTTATCTTCTATCACGTCCTTCAGCTAGTAAACTTTCCATCTGATTAGAGACCCGACTAAATTGGTGGACACACTACGCGATTACCGCTATTCCGTCAGCAAACAGAGTGACGCTGGGTCTCCGTCAGTGACAAATCACTCCTGCTTGGAGGTACAGGCATTTACTTCCGTCGCTATCACTTCAACATAAAAATTGAAATCCGCGGTGACAACGAGGGACAATCGCTTTACACCTCTCTTGATTTCGGCCTCTCTTACCACTCCGTCAGCACTCACTATTCTAGTCTGTCATCATTTACACATAAAACCAGAATAAAAGCGGAATGTCATAGACGAACACACGCGCACGCGCTGTGTGTGTGTGTGTGTGTGTGTGTGTGTGTGTGTGTGTGTGTGTGTGTGTGTGTGTGTGTGTGGAGGGCAGCTGCCGCCAGGCGACATCACTACCCGACGCGGAAACCGCAGCCCTGTGGGAAGCGTTCGGTCGATGCCACCCGCTCTCTGGAGGGCCGACCGAAGCTCACACTGCTGGAGCTTCCCTCCGCTTAAAGCCCCTGCTGTCGCGGGGTCAAAGACGGATCAGCTACTGTTTATACAATACCTCAGCCCAAGTCCCGTTTCCTGAACATATAAAGGTCGACGTAATTACTCGTCCTCGGAACCGCGACGTATGTTTCACGAGGCTTGAAGCTTGGACCAGTCGGCAGTAAAGTCGGCAGCCTTCTTGGCTGAGGACATGGCTGCGTCTAAGAGCTTTGGCAACCTTTGTCTCGGTCCTAAGAAACTTCTCAAATGATTTTTCCTTTGAAACAGGGTCCACAAGCACCACAAATTTTATAAGTCCTTTACAATTGCTTGTCAGTGGACGAATTAAAATATCCCATTACATATTTTCCAGTAATGCAATTTCGACTGGTTGCAGAAGTACAACACACCAAAATTCCCTACTTGGAGCACAGCCCACGAAACTGATCGACTCACACAAATAGTAGTGTAATAAACTGAGGAGGTTGAACACATTCCCGGACTTTACAATCAAAGGCATGACAAGTGTATCTACACCAGTAGTAATACATCGTCATGTTCATCATCTAATTGCGACGTCTCCAACAGTCTTATTTCCGTTGCAGCGTGAAGCTTTGCAGATATTCCGCTATTTATTAATGTTACGCAACTGTATATAGAATGACTAGTTGTCAGGAAATCAACGTAGCTCTGAGTACAGACCTCACACTGCTTCTCACTCGAATCCGTAGTCAAAAGGGTTGCGAGTGAGGTCCCCAACAGAGAACTAGTCCTACTCAACATGCTCTATCTGTTTCCACCAATCACCACGAACTCCTTCCCTCGTAACGTACACAATATCTCTACACTGCAGACCACGAACCCATTTCGACATAGACCCGTCAATTCAGCACTGCAGAGAAGCCTTCTTGATGTTGTGGTCTTCAATACGAAGACTAGTTTGATGCAGTTCTCCATACTACTCCATCCCGTGCAAGCCTCTTCATCTACGATTAACTATTGCATCCTACATCCTTCTGATCTGCTTGCTGTAATCATCTCTTGGTCTCCCTCTACGATTCTTACTCTCCACGCTTCCCTCCAATACTAAACTGGTGATCCCTTGATGCCACAGAACATGTCCTACAAACCGATCCCTTCTTCTAGTCAAGTTGAGCCACCAATTCCTTGTCTCCCTAATTCTATTCAGTACCTGCTCATTAGTTACTTGATCTACTCATCTAATCTTCAACATTCTTCTGTAGCAACACATTTCGAAAGCTTCTATTCTCTTCTTGCCTGAACTGTTTATCGTCCATGTTTCACCTCTGTGCATGGCTGCACTCCATACAAATACTTTTGGAAAGGACTTCCTGACAAATCTATACAAGGTTAACAAATTTCTCTTCTTCAGAAATGCTTTTCTTGCCATTGCCAGTCTACATTTTATATCCTTTCAACTTCAACCATCATCAGTTACTTTGCTCCCAAAATAGCAAAACTCCCTTACTACTTTAAGTGTCTCATTTCCTAATCTAATTCCCTCAGCATCACCCGATTTAATTAGACTACATTCCATGATCCTCGTTTTGCTTTTGTTGATGTTCATCTTATATCCTCCTTTCAAGACCCTGTCCATTCCTTTCAACTGCTCTTGCAAGTCCTTTGCTGTCTCTGACAGAATTACAAAGCCATCAGCAAACCTCAAAGTTTTTACTTCTCCCTGAACATTAATTCCTACTCCAAATTTTTCTTTTGTTTCCTTTACTGCTCGCTGAATAACATCAGGGATAGGCTACAACCCTGTCTCACTCCCTTCCCTTCTCAACCATTGCTTCCCTTTCGTGCCCCTCAGCTCTTATAACCGGAATTTGGTTGCTGTACAAATTGTAAATAGCCTTTCGCTCCCTGTATTTAACCCCTGCCACCTTTAGAATTTGAAAGAGAGTATTCCAGTCAACATTCAAAATGGCTCTGAGCACCATGGGACTTAACATCTAAGATCATCAGTCCCCTAGAACTTAGAACTACTTAAACCTAACTAACCTAAGGACATCACACACATCCATGCCCGAGGCAGGATTCGAACCTGCGACCGTAGCGGTCGCGCGGTTCCAGACTGAAATGCCTAGAGCCGCTCGGCCACACCGGCCGGCCCAGTCAACATTGTCAAAAGCTTTCCGTAAGTCTACAAAAGCTATAAACGTAGGTTTATCTTTCCTCAACCGATCTTCTTTGACAAGTCGTTCGGTCAGTATTGCCTTGCGTGTTGCTACATTGCTCCCGAATCCAAACTGATCTTCCGCGAGTTCGGCTTCTACTAGTTTTTACATTCTTCTGCAAAGGAATTCGTTTTAGTATTTTGCAAAGACAAGCGTTATATAAAATAAATCTTACTCCGCAGTGTACTGTTGTGGCATCTGAAGACAGATTAAAGCCGTGTGCCACACCAAGTCTCGAACGCGAGACGTTCTCTCGTGCGGGTAGCGCCATCACCCAGCGAGTTCTCCATGTGTTACTCAGGGCCTGCCGTAGAATCTACACAGCAGATCGTGCGTCTTGCAAGGATAGATCAGTTGCTGACGTCACTGCTAGCGAAACACGAGGTGCCGGGTTCGAGTACCAGTCTCGCACGCAGTTTTACTGTCTACTTTCAAAGCTCACGGGTTCCACTACGACACAGGTCACTGAACAATCAATCCTTAAAAGTAATTAAGCTGAGCGGCAAGTCACAAGCGATAAACAGTCGCTGCTCCAGCGACTCAATATAGATTTCTGGGACTTGTCTGAGCAGTAGCGGCTCGATGCATCTACACAGGCTCCAACGGCGTTATGCCCATACCTCCTAAAATACCACACATGTGCTTCACAACAAACTACGCGGAGAGCAATGTGAGGGGTACGGCCTACCTTTATCAACCACTTTCTGCCCTATTTCGTTCGCGTGTGGAAAGACGGAAAAATGATTGCCTATACGCCTCGCCAGGAACCCTAAACACCCTTTCAATGCGCTCATGTCCTCTATGCGACATGTACATAAAGGCAGTAGAACTTTTACACCATGTGCCTCGTACTTTTAATTTATCCGACATATAGTTGTAACAACCAGATCGCCCTGTCCCAAAATTCCTATGTATGTTTCCTAAACCGGTGTATTACATTTTGGTATGGGCTACACCGAACTGTCACGGTCCTAGCAAGGGGTTCTTCAATTTGTTCGACGACTGCTATCATCCGTACTCGAGGACGGTTTAACAACTGATGGCATTAGCGTCTCTTGTGCGCCCTCCGTCCACTACTAGCCCAGTCATGCCAACAAAAGTAGTGCCAGACAGGGATTCGTGTGACATTATTCTGAATATCTTTTGTGAAAATTACTTCGAGCAGATAATTAGAGAACCAACTTCTATGACCTCCTAGCAACATACAGACCTCAACTTCCTGAATCAGTTAACGTAGCTGAAGGTGTCGGTGATCATAAAGTTGTTGGTTGGTTGTTTGAGGTTTAAGGGACCAAACAGCAAGGTCATCAGTCCCTTGTTTCAAATATGCGCCATTCCGCTAATGGGACAACTCAGTAAAGTCAGAACAATAAAACGGAAAAAGGGAAAAAACGTAAAAAGGCAGTCATGTTGTCATTGGTAAAAAACAAAATGAGGGAAGTCGGCAAGAGAACGAACCCAACACTATGCTGAAGCAGCATAGGCAAGACCACCTGTGACTTAAAAGGTACAACTGCTATAATGTAGAAAGTACGTATGGGAATAGAAAGACTAACCAAGCCTTAAAAAAAAGGGTAAAAACAGAGTAAAAGGGGAAGAAAAGAGGATTTCGGTCAGGGAGGTGAATCAGGAATCTCCGAACACTGCTTACAGTGGGAGACACCCAAACACTCACCGCCCTGCCCCAACACCAGAGAGAGATTAAAAACCTTAAAACTGAGAATAAAAACCACTTTCCCGGAGGAAACCGAGAACCAGAGAGACCATCCGGGAATCGTCAGCCAACATCAAAGGTAAAGTGTGGGGGAGCCTGTACTTAGCACGCAGAGCCAAAAGAAGGGGGCATTCAACCAAAATGTGGGCCACTGACTGGAAGGCTCCACAACCACATAGCGGGGGTGGCTCATCACGCAAAAGAAAACCATGGGTCAACCGAGTATGGCCAATGCGGAGACGACACAGTGTGGTCGAGTCCTTTCGGGAGATGCGAAAGGAAGAACGCCACGGGCCTGGTGTCACCTTAATTGCACGAAGTTTATTAGACAGGGGAGTAGCCTCCCAAGAATTGGCCCATGACTGTGCGAAGTGGGATTTGATGTGAAGCCGTAAATCCGCTGCAGGAGGGGCTACAGAAAACGGGGGGGAAGGAACTGCTCCCCCAGCCAAACGATCAGCGAGCTCATTACCCGGGATACCCACATGGCCAGGGACCCAAAGGAAGTCAATGGAACAAGCAGCACGGTGATTATCAGCGAGATGGTCATGGATGGCCGAGACCAAGGGATGGCGCGAAAAACACCGGTCAATAGCAAGAAGGCCACTCATCGAGTCCGTGCATAACAAAACGCGGTTGTGTTGGGACTGTTTAATAAAGGTAAGGGCCTGGGAAACTGCCATCAATTCCGCAATAAACACCCCACATGTAGGTGGCAGCAGATGACATTCCGTTCTAACAGAGGACGTGAAGGCATACCCAACACGATCAGCAGATTTAGAGCCATCAGTGTAAAAAACAACAGCATCGCGAAACTCCCATAAAATTTGGCGGAAAAAGGAACGGAACACCACCGGGGGGATGGAATCTTTCGGACCGCGGCGGAGATCCATCCGAATTCGAGGCCGAGGAACTAACCAAGGAGGGGTGGAGGGGAGGGAGCGAGGAAGACAGGACAAAGAAGGAAGCTGAAAATCACGGCAAAGAGACGCAAGGCGCAGCCCAACCGGTAAACCCGCCCGAGGGCGGGAGTCGGGTGGGCGACGTCCATGGTCTGGGAACAGGATAGAATAGGAAGGATGAGTGGGAGAGGAACGGATAGTGAGTGCATAAGACACCAGGAGCTGGGACCGCCGAACAGAAAGGGGGGGGGGGACCCCAGCTTCAACCAGGAGACTATCAACAAGGCTAGTAGGGAAGGCACCGGTGGCCAAACGGATACCACGATGGTGGACTGGATCCAGCACGTGCAGTGTGGAAGAAGCAGCCGAACCATAAACTTGACAACCATAGTCCAAGCGAGACAGAACTAGAGCACGATAAAGACGGAGGAGGAGGGAACGGTCCGCACCCCAAGAGGAGTGGGCAAGGAAGCGAAGGACATTGAGTTTACGGAAACATCCTACCTTCAGGAGTCTGATATGGGGCAGCCAAGTGAGCTTGTTGTCGAAAAGAAGACCCAGAAAACGAAACTGTGGGACCACAGGCAATCGTTGTGCAGCGAGATAGAGCTCTGGATCAGGGTGGATCGTAGTACGGCGACAGAAGTGGACCACTCGCGATTTTAAAGGAGAGAATTGAAACCCGTGTGAGAGGGTCCATGCAGAGGCACGCCATATAGCTACCTGGAGCTGCCGCTCTGCAGATGCCATCGAGGAGCAACTAACCCAAATGCAGAAATCATCCACATACAGGGCAGGGGCGACCAAAGGTCCGACAGAGGCCCCAAGTCCATCGATAGCAATGAGGAAAAGAAGGACACTCAAGACGGAACCCTGTGGGATGCCCGTCTCCTGGGTCCGTGGAGAACTAAAAGCAGTACCAACTCGAACTCTGAATGACCGATGGATCAGGAACTGGCGGATAAAAATCGGCAGTGGGCCCCGAAGACCCCACTGATGAAGGGTAAGTAAGATGTGATGGCGCCAGGCCGTGTCATAGGCCTTGCGAAGGTCAAAAAACACTGCAACCAAATGGCGGCGCCGGGAAAAAGCCTGCCGAACTGCGGATTCCAGGCGAAGTAAATGATCGATTGAAGACCGTCCCTCTCGAAAGCCACACTGGTAAGGCGACAATAGATCCCGAGATTCGAGGACCCAGTTGAGCCGACGGGCTGCCATCCATTCAAGTAACTTACAAGCAACATTGGTCAAACTAATTAGCCGATAGCTGTCAACAGATAGGGGGTTCTTACCAGGCTTAAGGACAGGAACCACAATGCTATCCCTCCACTGAGAAGGGAAGTCACCCTGTAGCCAGATACGGTTAAACACCAGAAGAAGATGTTGCCGTTGTGGAGCACTGAGATGTTGAAGCAGTTGGTTATGAATGGAATCTGGGCCAGGGGCCGTATCATGAGAAGAAGATAGAGCAGAAAGAAATTCCCATTCAGTAAAAGGTTCGTTGTACGATTCCGACTCACAAGGGGTAAAACATAAGGTGGAAGCTTCAGCCAGCTGTTTTTGATGAAGGAAAGCAGCTGGATAGGAGGCTGACGCTGACGCCACTGCAAAATGGGTCGCAAGATGTTCTGCAAGAACTAATGGGTCCGTACAAATGCCATCTGGGAGGTGAAGCCCGGGGAGGGTGGACTGCCGATGGCAACCTTGAAGAGAACGAAGAGTAGCCCATACCCGTGACAGAGGGACAGTAGAACCAAGGGAAGAAACGAATCGTTCCCAACATATCCGCTTACCCTGTTTGATTAAATAACGGGCTTTAGCACGGAGGCGTTTAAAGGTAGTAAGGCTGGCTACGGATGGGTGCCTCTTAAAGTGTTGCAAAGCACGACGGCAATCACGGATGGCAATGGCAATGGCCGTACTCCACCACGGGATTTGCCGGCGACGAAATGGTCCAGATGAGCGCGGGACAGCAAGGCTAGCAGCGCGAACAATCGCATCAGACACGTCACGTAGGACGTCATCAATACAACCCGACAAAGAGGGAGAAAACTCGACCTGTGCAGTGTATAGAGGCCAATCGGCGCGGTGGAAAGACCAACGAGGTAACCTGTCCATCGGGGAGCGGGAAGGGAGCGTGATAATCAACGGGAAATGGTCACTATCACAAAGGTCGTCGTGTGGCGACCAGTGTAATGAAGGGAGGAGAGAGGGAGAAGAAAGAGAAAGATCAATGGCAGAAAAGGTACCATGACCGGCACTGAAATGAGTAGGGGTGGCCATCATTAAGAAGGCACAGGTCGTGGTCTGCAATAAATTGGTCTATAAGAAGACCTCGTCTAGATGGAAAGGCACTGCCCCACAAAGGATGATGAGCATTAAAATCCCCAAGGAGGAGGAAGGTAGGAGGAAGTTGCTGAAGAAGGGCGGTTAAGGCAGCAGGTGTAAGAGTCCTGTCAGGAGGGAGATAAAGATTGCAAACTGTGACTGCAGAGTCTAAGTGGACCCTAACAGCAACCGCTTCCAATGTAGTTTGGAGAGGAATCCACGTGCTAGCAATGTCTGTACGGACCAACGTACAAACGCCACCAGATGCCCGCAAGGGTCCGACCCGATTTCGACAGAAAACACGGAATCCCCGGAGGGTCGGTGAGTGAGCATCAGTAAAATGAGATTCCTGGAGAACCACACAGCTGCAGAGTAGGACGAAAGAAGGGATTTCAATTCCGGAAGGTGACGATAGTATCCATTGCAATTCCATTGGAGAACCACAGAGTTATGGTTTAAATGGGGGCTTAACACGCTAAATCCAGTCATACCGCCGGGTCCCCACCCGTCACCGACAAGGAGGGGGGCGACATCCATGAACGACAGGTCAGAATCCGGTTGTGAAGTCGGGGAAGGGACTTCCGGTGACACCAGAGGCTCTTTGTCCCGGGACTTATGTTTCTTCTTCTTTTCAGGCTGAGATCGAGGAGGGCTGTGTGGCATAAAGGAGCCAGCTGCAGCAAGATCAGAAACAGAAAGAGACCGGGCGACCTGGGGGCCGACAGACCGCGGCTCTCGCGGTCGTCGCGCGGCAGCAGACCTTTCACCTGGAAGGTGCCGGGAAGGGGCATCCCGGGAGAGGCGCCCTTGACCGGCAGACACCGAAGGAGTGGGACACTTCTCCGGCTGGGGAGGGGGAGCAGCGCCCATAGGAGAAGGTGTGGGAGCCGCAGGGGAGGGGGGGGGGGGAGGAGAGGGGTCCGGGATGGGGGTAAGGAAGGGGGAGGAAGGGGTGAAGATGTAACCAAGGCGTAACTAGATGTCATGGACACAGGGTGAAGTCTTGCATATTTCTTACGGGCCTCTGTGTAGGTTAAACGATCGAGGGACTTATACTCCTGTATCTTTTTTTCCTTCTTACATACGGGGCAATCTGGCGAACGTGGAGAATGAGTACCATGACAATTTACACATACAGGAGGGGGAACACAGGGACTCCCCTCATGGAGTGGACGTCCACAGTCACCACAGAGAGGGGCCTGGGAACAGCGGGAAGACATGTGACCAAACCGCAAGCACTTAAAACACCTCATAGGAGGTGGGATGTACGGCTTCACATCACAGCGATAGACCATCATCTTAACTTTCTCATGAAGGGTATCCCCTTCAAAGGCCAGGATAAAGGCACCAGTATAAATACGATTGTCTTCAGGACCCTTCTGAACACGCCGAACAAAGTGAACACCCCGCCGTCCGAGATTGTCCCGAAGTTCCCCATCAGTTTGAAGGATGAGGTCCCTATGAAAATCACACCTTGTACCATATTTAGAGACTGGTGGGGGGTAATGGACACAGGAATTGTGCCAAGATGGGTACAGGCACGAAGGGCCGCAGATTGGGCAGCTGAAGTGGTTTTTATCAGCAACGAACCCGACCGCATCTTGCTGAAGGAGTCCACTTCGCCAAACTTGTCTTCAATGTGTTCCACAAAGAATAAAGGTTTGACACTGGTGAAAGTATCTCCATCAGTCCTGGTGCAAACTAGATAACGGGGGAAAGGTTTTGCCCCTAGACGACGGGCCTGACCCTCCTCCCAGGGGGTAGCCACGGAAGGGAAGGCCGATGGGGCAGGAGAAGCAGCACTTGAGGAATCAGTTCCACGCAGAGAGACGGCCGCCGAAGAGCGGCCAGAGTTTTGGACCCGTATGCGTTTCATCTGCATAGCGTCCGCCCTGATACCACCCACTCCGATCAGGGGCTCTCCTCACGGGCGCCACCCAGCCACAGCAAGGGCCATCTGGCACGGCGGCCATTGCCGGGAGTTCCGATGCTCCAGGATGACGAGCAACCACTCCAAGGCATGCATGAGGAGGTCACAGCTCAGGTATCAGAAGTGTGATCCCTGTGTGTTCAGGGGGCTCAACCAAAAGGGTACATAGCGACCCCACCACACGGGCTGGCTACCGTGCTGGCTATGCACCCTAGCATCAAACAACGACGTGAAAGAAAAGGTGGAATGTACTAGGAGGGCGCACGCACGTCGGAGGTAAGGTGCTCTTCCCCAAATGGCTCACACTACGGAGGAGAAATTTTGGAATGGAGGTCAAACCCCAGAGGGGGGCCAAGGAATGCCAAAAGGAGGAGATGATTACGCAACAAAGCCGGAGTGTAAAACCAACAGAACCAGGAGGATAGCGGGGGCCAACATAAGCAAGGACACCAAGAGAGGGAGAGGAGAGGGCGACGGGAAAGGAGCAAGGAGGGGAAAGGAGGGGAAGGGGAAGGAAATGCAGCCCTGGAGAGAAAGAAGGCTGCAATGGCTCGGGGCCCCGTGCTCGCCACGCACGTATCCACAAAAGAGTTGTGGACCCCCTGGGGGGGTCATAAAGTTGTGATAGCGACTTTGACCACGGGTTTTACAAGGAATGTTAAGAAAGTTAAGAAGATTGTTTCCTTAGCAAGATAGACAGGCTACAAATTGTAGATTATCTGACTAGCCAGCATCAAATATTCGGTGATGAGGACGAAGATGTGGAGCACAAATAAAAAAATTCAAAAGCATCGTTCAATATGCGTTAAACAAGTATGTTCTGAGTAAGATCTTAAGGGATGGGGAAGACCCACCGTGTTTAAACAGCTGTGTTAGGAAACTGTTACGTAAATTAAGAAATATTAGCTTCATCACAGATTTAAGAGAAGTCAAAACCTGAACGACAAACGAAAGCTGAACGAAGTGAAAATGTGACTAAGAAGAACAATGAGATAAGCGTTCAATGATTTCAGAAGTAAAATTTTGTCAACCAATGTAAGTAAAAACCTTAGGTGGTTTTGGTCTTGCCTAAAATCAGTAAGCGGTTCTAAATCGTGTATTCATTCGTTCAGTGACCATACTGAGTAACGAAACGGAAGATAGTAACAAGGCCCCTCCTTTCAATCAGCGTACGAGCGCCGAAATGGCAGATACTGAGGTAAACATGGTGCTTTCGTAGAATTATGCACCATGTTTTATGCTCAAGAATTTTCTGGAGAACGAAAATCTCCTCTATAAAAATGAACTTGGATTTGGCAAACAGAGATCTTGAGGAATTCCGATCACTCTGTTTCTCCATGAGATCCAAAGCGCAGTGGACAACGGCAGTCACGTTGATGCCGCGTTTCTTGACTTCACGAAGGCATCTGACACAGTCTCGCACTGCCACTTAGTGAAAAAAAATACGAGCTTATCGAGTATCGGAGCAGATTCATGATTTCTTTGCCGGCAAAACTCAACACGTCGCTGTTAACGGAACAAAATCGACAGATGTAAAGGTAGTTTCTGGACTACCCCAAGGAAAAGGAAGTGTAACAAGACCGGTACTGTTTACAATATATATATATGATCTAGTAGAAAGCGTCGAATGCTCTCTAAGGCTGTTCGCAGATGGTGCGGTTTTCTATAACACAACAGGGACGCCAGAACACACTGAAGATTGGCAGAATGACCGCCAGAGGATTGATGAGTGGTGCAGGCTCCGGCAGTGGAGACTGAGCGTAAATAAATGTAACCTAATGTGCATATATAGGAAGAGAAATCCACAATTGCAAAACTACACTATGGATGACAAACCGCTGGAAACAGCATCGAACAATATCGCGGAGTAACTATCCAGAGCGACCGTAAGTGGAATGATCGCGTAAAACAAACAGTGGGGAAAAGCTTAGGCCAGTCACAGGAAGGATCTTAAGGAAATTTAACTCTTACAGGGAAGAAGTGGGTCATAAGGCGCTTGTTCGCCCGATTCTTGAGCATTGTTCGTGTATATGGGATCCCCATCAGGTAGGACTGACAGAGGAGATAGAGAAGATCCAACGAAGAGTGGCGCGTTTCGTCACGGGATCGTTTAGTCGGCGCGAGACAGTTACAGAGATGCTCAACGAACTCCACTGGTAGACGTTACAAGAGAGGCGTTGTGCATCACGGAGAGGTTTACTGTTGAAATATCTGAGAGAAATTTCCGGGAAGAGACGGGCAACACATTACTTCTCCCCCCCCCCCCCCCCCCCCCACATGCATCATACGAAATGACCAAGACGAGAAAATTCGAGGAATCACAGTTAATACAGAGGCTTACCGACAGTCATTCTTCCCAAGCGCCATTCGCGAGTAGAACTACGCTATTCCCCTTCTTTGCTACCGATTTTACGTGTCTGTCATCCCTTCTTGTTATTACGTCCAGATATTTGGAAGACTGACCAGCTCTGGAAGTTTCCCCTCAACCACTTAATCTGACGTGGCTAAGTTCTACAGAACAGAGACGTACTCTGAAATACAGTTGAAATCGTTCCCGTGCGAGCTTGTAAGCAGCATTAATTCCATGAGACTAGTTAGATGTCTGGTTGGACGGTGTACGTAAAGCGATGACCAACTATGAGTTCACCATGAGGTCCCTGTTGCCGCTACAGCCACCGCCGAATCCGTTCCCTCTGCCGCCGCACTAATAGGCCATATCCAGCGCTCTGAATGATGTAGCGGCCGCGGCTGCTGTTACTGAATCTACGTACTGTTCAGCAGGAGCTCTCGCTTGCTCTCTACTGCCATGCTATACTCTGCTCCACAGGCCATTCAAGGCGGGCACAGGCGGTCCATTGTGTGCCACGCCTCCCCCCCCCCCCCCTCTCTCTCTCTTTCTTGCCGCGGGAGACGCACGGCCCCCACCTCTTCCTCCGCAGCTGGAGACGGCGTTCGGAGAAAGCAGAATGGATCATGACATTGCCTGCTCCCATCACGACCCAACCCTCGTCCGATTTATTTTGCCATAACAAGAGAAACGGCCCTGTTGCTGACAACTCTTCATTTCCTACAAACCGTCGTCCTTTCACTGCTTGCTACTCCACGAGGTGGATCAATTCGCTGGCTTGGTAGGTGGGGAAGGCTTCCGACATCGGCTGTCAGTAATACGCATTACGGCTGTTGTGTATCAATCCGACGCGTCATTACAAACGTGAATTTTAAGCAAGCTACGAAATAAAAGCACACCTCAACTGCCACAGACCTCATCAATTAGTATCCACTTTGATGTTGAAGTTCTCGTTTCAAATTGTATTGATTCGTATCTGATATTCCTGAATATTGGCATGGAAATGCTGTTTCACAGAGATTCCATTTGTTGCTGCTTCCAGAGGTTAGTTTCTGTGTAACGTTCGTAATGCTACGATTTGTGACTTCCATCGACACATTGCCGGTGCTTATCAAGCCGCGTTTTTGGCCACTAAAGATAACTGTACGGCGTGACACTTCGAATATGATACACAGTCAGTTCCACAAGAAAGTGAACGGCGTTACCTCCATGAAATAAAAAGACACTATAACAAACATACAGGGTGACAATTACTGAACTATATGAAATAAAATCGTCATAACTTCTGAAGAGTTTGATTTAGGACGTTCAAACTGAGTGGTTGCCCGGGGGCAAGATGGGAATTGGAATTCGCTTTATGGCTCGGTTTAGCGAAGCAGCCCACTTTCGTTTCGATGGATTCATCAATAAAGAAAATTGGCGCATTTGGGGTGCTGAGAATCTGCAATTTGCAACCGAGAAGTCTCTTTACGCTCAACGGGTGACCGTGTGGTGTGCAATGTCCAGTCACGGAATAATCGGTGCGATATTTCTTGATGGTACGGTGACTACCAAATGGTACGTGAAGATTTTGGAAGATGATTTCATCCCAATTATCCAAAGTGACTCTGATTTCGACAAGATGTGGTTCATCGAAGACGGAGCTCAATCCCATCGAAGCAGGAGAGTGTTTGACGTCCTGAAGGAGCATTTTGGGACCACGATCTGGCTCTGGGGTACCTAGAGGCCACTGGCATGGGCCTCGATTGGCCGTCATATTCTCTCGATCTGAACGCATGTGACTCCTTTATGTGGGGCTATAAAAAGACAAGGTGTACAGCAACAACTCCAGAACCATTGGGAGGTGGAAACAGCCATTCAGGAGGTCATTGACAGCATCGATGTTCCGACACTTCAGCGGGACATGCAGAATTTCGCTATTGGTCTGCGCCACATCCTCGCCAATGAGCGCAGGCATATCGAACATCACATAACCTAAATCCGAATATCTGTAGTGATGTTTACATGTTGAATGGAGTATCTCCACGGCGTAGTTAGTAGCTAATTTAAGTTTCTTTCATATACTTCAATAATTGTCACCCTGCATGTTTACATGAAAATACATGTTATTACTAACTGCACAATTACCTAATAGTTAATCCAATCGTCGCCATTATGGATTAAAGCTTGGCACCTTAGCCCTCTCTCTGCTAAATCATCCACGTTTGAATATCGTCTGACCCACTTCACAAGAAGTGTCTTTGACTTTCCAAGAATTATAGCAGCAGCTAGTCAGGAAAGCTTTGTACCCTTTGGATGATTCACGAGGAACACTGCTTCGCGACTCTTCAGTTATTTTGCTCGAATTTTAAACTGCAAGCGACAAAACAAAATTTTCAGCTGCCACACTGTTTATCTACACACTGTGCAAAAGTGCAATGATTACAGATTCGAGACTGTACTTCAGGTCTGATCATGGGGCTAACCCTAAACTCTTACTGTATGGTGATTTATTACTCAATATCAGCGTAGTTCGTACCGTACGAAATATTTTTATTTAGTTCGCTTACAGTCCAAAGGACTGCGAACATTCAACCTGAAACGTTTTCCGGAATCTTCTCAGTTTTCGTTTCTTTCTTGATGGCTTATTTACTACCATCGACGCGCAAGTCGCCGAAGTGGCGTCAAATCGAAAGACTTGCACCAGGCGAGCGGTCTACACGACGGGAGGCTCTCGTCACACGCCATTATTATTATATTTATTACCACACTACCTTCCATGTCATGAAACACTTGCCGAAATAGTAAACAAAAATAGACGTACTGTTCACGTTATAGGGCAGTTGATTACGCTTTATACAGGGAGGCTGTCATCTTGATATAATATTTAGAGAACTTTAGATACTTGCTGCTCCGTATAAGGCCCACCGCTTTATTTCTTTGGCGGGTGTTTTATTTACTGTTAGCCTGCAACTATCCGCCGAACTTCGAGCTACAGTCGCTGTATACCGGTCACTTAGACTACTGCAGTGACAGTCTAGTGAACAGGGCCCATGTTCTGAAACATAAAAATTGAAACCCTCCTGCACTTATAGGATGGCGTAATAGGGCAGACGGAGTTGTCACGTATATAGACGATCTACCACTGCCCTGCTTGAACAGAAAGCCATTGCCATACTGTAAACAAACTCAGCATAGCCGAGACGAAAACGGCATACACGCTACTGAACAGTGTGCCGAGAACGATTGCTTCGATAAGAATTGGGGACGCGAACATAAAGAAAGCAACTGTACCACACTATAGTAAATTTTCATAAACGTGAAAATCACGAAACCATTAGAAACGTTGACCGATCGAAACAAATTTGCGGGCAAAATCACTGAAGGAATTTAAAAAGACTATCTACGCACTAGGCCATCCAGAGGGCAAGTAGCTATGCAGGAAAACGAGAGAATCCACAGGGTGGAAGGAGAAGAAAGAGAAAAAGACAAATATTAAATGACTACAAACTTCAGGCTTCAGATACATTGCGTACACACACATTAGGCTAAATAGCGATTGGTCATTGTTATCTACATCTACATCCATACTCCGCAAGCCACCTGACGGTGTGTGGCGGAGGGTACCTTGAGTACCTCTATCGGTTCTCCCTTCTATTCCAGTCTCGTATTGTTCGTGGAAAGAAGGATTGTCGGTATGCCTCTGTGTGGGCTCTAATCTCTCTGATTTTTTCCTCGTGGTCTCTTCGCGAGATATACGTAGGAGGGAGCAATATACTGCTAGACTCCTCGGTGAAGGTACGTTCTCGAAACTTCAACAAAAGCCCGTACCGAGCTACTGAGCGTCTCTCCTGCAGAGTCTTCCACTGGAGTTTATCTATATCTCCGTAACGCTTTCGCGATTACTAAATGATCCTGTAACGAAGCGCGCTGCTCTCCGTTGGATCTTCTCAATCCCTTCAATTAACCCTATCTGGCACGGATCCCACACCGCTGAGCAGCATTCAAGCAGTGGGCGAACAAGCATACTGTAACCTACTTCCTTTGTTTTCGGATTGCATTTCCTTAGGATTCTTCCAATGAATCTCAGTCTGGCATCTGCTTTACCGACGATCAACTTTATATGATCATTCCATTTTAAATCACTCCTAATGCCTACTCCCAGATAATTTATGGAATTAACTGCTTCCAGTTGCTGACCTGCTATTTTGTAGCTAAACGATAAGGGATCTATCTTTCTATGTATTCGCAGCACATTACACTTGTCTACATTGAGATTCAATTGCCATTCCCTGCACCATGCGTCAATTCGCTGCAGATCCTCCTGCATTTCAGTACAATTTTCCAATGTTACAACCTCTCGATACACCACAGCATCATCTGCAAAAAGCCTCAGTGAACTTCCGATGTCATCCACAAGGTCATTTATGTATATTGTGAATAGCAACGGTCCTATGACACTCCCCTGCGGCACACCCGAAATCACTCTCACTTCGGAAGACTTCTCTCCATTGAAAATGACATGCTGCGTTCTGTTATCTAGGAACTCTTCAATCCAATCACACAATTGGTCTGATAGTCCATATGCTCTTACTTTGTTCATTAAACGACTGTGGGGAACTGTATCTAACGCCTTGCGGAAGTCAAGAAACACGGCATCTACCTGTGAACCCGTGTCTATGGCTCTGTGAGTCTCGTGGACGAATAGCGCGAGCTGGGTTTCACAGGACCGTCTTTTTCGAAACCCACGCTAATTCCTACAGAGTAGATTTCTAGTCTCCAAGACAGTCATTATACTCGAACATAATACGTGTTCCAAAATTCTATAACTGATCGACGTTAGAGATATAGGTCTACAGTTTTGCACATCTGTTCGACGTCCCTTCTTGAAAGGTTACTTTAAAACTGAACATAACTGTAAGGTGGCATTTTTAACATTGCCGGCGTATTGTTATCTATCACATTATATACCTGTACATAATTTCAGTTCTGCGGAAATTCTACCCAATAGATTAGGTATGACGTAATCAAACTGCCCTACCACTAACACGAAGAATGGTGTCTGAGGGGTCAAAGGCGCGTTGGCAAATACTGATGTATTCACACTCGGGCATCAAGGTGGCGACTGTAACATCTATCTTCGTTTTTTTTTTCCTTTTAAATTATCAAATATTTCTATTTCACGTAATAATTATTTTCTAAGTAAAAGGAGGTCGTGACTTACAGACGCAACCGCAGCTGAACTTTTTATTCACTGGAGCGGGTTGACAGCCGTTGTTGGTTTCTGCCCTGAACGCGATTTAGGCACTGGGATGTGTTTCCGCACACAAGCGTGGCCGGCAGATTAGCCAGTTGAGGGCACTTAACCGGCGGCAGTCTAATGGCGGGTTATTAAGAGGGGGGGGGGGTTCCCTAATTAAAGCGGCGGGCGCCACTCCCTCTGGTTCTTCCTGCACCGCCGCTGCGTAACTAACTACCAACGCAACGTCCCCGCCTGCAGCACAACTGGACGGCGGCGTCCAACTTTTCAGAGAATTCGTCATACCGAAAACAGATTGCTCTGCAAAACTTAAGGACGAGACAGATAAAGTACCGTAGCGTGTTAACTACTCTGTGGCAATGAATCATTCGTAAATTACTTTCGTACTTCAGTTCGGACATGATACTGGATTTGGAGTGCGGCGAAATCTTCCCACGAAATTTCGATCACTAATTTTCTCCTCCGAATGCGAAAACATTTTCATGACGTCGACCTACATTGGGGGAAACATTCATCATAATAAAATAATGGAAATCAGAGCTAGCTGTTCGAGAATGGAATAACAGAATTACTGTGAAGGGGGTTCGATGAACACACAGCCAGGCATTTAAGTGCTATTTTCAGAATATCCATGTACACACACACACACACACACACACACACACACACACAGACAGAGAGAGAGAGAGAGAGAGAGGCGAAGAGGGAGAGGGAGGGAGGCGGAGGGGGAGGGGGAAGGAGGGGGAGAAGAGGTTTCATTAGTTTGTGAGATTTGGGATCGTTCAGCGTGTTACTAGTCAGTTCGATTGCTTCAGACCTCTGAGTGACACACTGTCGAGGATGAACAGACGACCGCCTTCCAGGCATTTGATCAACTCGTGCTCCTAAAACATCACAAAAATAACTATCCATAGTCGGTCGAAGATCCAGAGGGGAATGCCAACACCCAGTATGGCAAGTGTTTTATTTCGTTAATGTGATTTTTTGGTGTACCTGAAGGGGACAGAGGGCCTTAATGTTTGGAACGACGATGCAATATGGCTACAAGAATTTTGTTCAAATTGATACTGGCCGTAGAACCTTATGCAGTTATGTAACTTTGTAAATACACTGCGAAGCACGTTGCTTCCTACGCGGGTGCTAGCACACGCTTAGTGACCAGGGCAGCGGCGAGCGACGTTTAAGGGCAGGTTCACTCCACAATTAAGGCTGCGGCCACGGTGGAACCGACGCGGAGGCATTCCGCCGGCGACAGGCATCGCTCGCTCTTTCCAAACCAATGCGCCACTGTACGTGCGCGCTCTCAGTGCAGACGATCTCAGCGCCCGAAAGTACAGACTGCGGGCCACGTTCGGTGGAATTAAAATCCGTCTGTCTTCTTCGGTCAAATCTGGCGACGTTCGTACGCGCAATACATGGAGTGGGATAAACTTCTACGTTGGGTATCCTCAGGATTAGAAACACAAGATATCAAAGGAATGTTGCGACCAACTTCAAATGGTTGTAGAGGGTGTCTCGAGAAAGAAATCGAGGCTAGGAAGCCGTGTCCGGAAACGTCATCCAGCGAGGTTACATGGCGTCCAAGTTATAGGCCTCAGCGTCTTCTACTAGGCCACCCCTTCGGCAGGAAATGTGACTCTGTGCGCTGTCATAATTTATTGCCACCGTAGTAGAGGAGACGGATCTAGCTGATGCGTAGACGTGCCTTGTTACCTATGAAAGCGATGTTCTGTTGCCTCAGTGGATAACGATTCTGGACACGGGCAGAAAGTCACGCGATTACTAACTAACAAGCAACGTTGCGAGCCGTTCCGCCTACGGTCCGTCAGCATACAAAATCACATTCCCTGCCGAAGGGGTGGCCTAGTGTCAGGCGCCGGCGCCTATAACTTCGACGCTCTGTAGCGTCGTTGTATAACGCTTCTGGACACTGGTTCCTATCTTCGATTTGTTCCTCTGAGACGCCGTTACAGCCCTCAGACTAGCGCAACATTTCTGGGACGGCCTATATATACCAGGGATATGTCTTGGAATGTATGGTCTGAAATTGCTACTTTATTGCAAACCACAAATTTCGAGCAACTTAAAAATATGTTGATAGATAATTATTTGAACGTTACCATATAATTCTTTATGCAAGGCTGTCTAGACACTTCAATATAGTGTCTGTACTTAATCCAGCATGTCATCCATCACACAGGCATAATCTGTAGAACAAATTTTAACCTGGATTATAAACTTCAAGTGATACACGTACCGTATGTTAATTTTTATGCTTAAAGTTACTGTGGTGGATATCAGCTGTCTACGAATTAGGGTGGTGACTGTTATACAAGATGGTTTGCAAATGTGGACTGTGTTGCTACTTGGCAATAGTTTAGGTGTTCAGAGTACTTAATTCTAAAATTTAAGAAACTTCCTGACATATTAAAACTGTGTGCCGGACCGAGACTCGAAATCGGGACCTTTGCCTTTCGTGGGCAAGTGCTCCAGCAGCTCTCTCTCCTAAAATTTATGTCTGTCCTTATCACATGTGCTGAATGACAATTACTGCGTGTTGACTGACAAATAACTGTTTCGCTGAATTTATTTAAAACAAAACTGTGCAGCGTGTTTGTAATCGTGCTTAGCAATGTCGTCACGAATCATGTCTAGTATGTATGCATAATAGAACGTTTCTCTGTTCAGGTCATATATTCGTAAAACTTGGCTGGTTATCCCAGTAAGTGAGCAAAGAGCATACAGTACTCGCCACGTTCTTAAAGACAGATATAACTCATGAATACACATTCGCCGTCGTTTTAATAGCAAAATTCGCAATGCAGTCTTGGCTTCATCCCGCCAGATACTGACGGAGGACGCAGTGTGACCGAGCTGTCGGCTGATGTCATCGAGCGACTGCGTCTGGCGACCCGACCGTCGTCGCCGCCACTGTGGACGCAACTAGAGAGGCGCCCAGCGACGTTCCGCAGAAGGCCGGGGAGCGGAGGGCGGTGAAACGCGCATCCAGCCAGCCGGCCAGGCACCGGCAGGCGTCCCGGAAATATCGGGGCCGGCGCAGGCGTGAAGAGACGCTAGCGGCGGGGGCAGAAGGGGGCGTTGCGCTGCGTACACGCCTCGCGTGCCGTGCAGAGGCGGCCCGCTGCACATCTGGGGCACGCGCCGGACTGCGCTGCCAGTCCACTGTTCAACGCTCTACCGCTGTGCGTGTTGCAACACCTCCAGAAGCTAAGGCATCAGCTCTCACCACGCCATCAACACACCTGCGGCGAGTCACATACTAGCCATTACACAGAGCTCGGTAAACCTGCCGTGTCAAATGACGATAAAACCCGAGGTTTCGATGGCTATCTCCGTCACTGCCGTCGGTGCCACTGTACGGCAGACATCGATATTTACGTGATTACTCTGCAATTCACAACCAAGAGGCCGGCAGTGTGTTCATCGAACGGCATTCGAGTTACTTCTCTACCGTTCCACTCTCGAACAATGCGCGGGAGAAAGAACACTTAAATCTATCTATGTGACCTCGGTTTTCTCGTATTTTATTATGATGATCATTTCTCCCTGTCTAGGTGGGCACCGACAAATGTTTTCACACTCTGAGGAGAAAGTTGGTGATTGAAATTTCATGAGGAAGTCCTGCAGCATAGAAAAACGACTTTGTTTTAATGATTTCCACCTAAACTCTATCATATCTGTGGCACTGCCTCCCCTATTTCCCGATAACGCAATTCTAGCTGCCCTTCTATGGACTTTACCGATGTCCTCCGCCAAATCTGATGCGGATCCCATACCGCACACTCCAGCAGGAAACGGATAAGCGTAGTATAGGCAGTCTCTTTAGTGCACCTGGTCCACTTTCCTTTCAGTCAGTTTATCGTAGCCTTTGGTTCGCTTTCCACACAACATTATGTACGTGATCGTTCCAATTTAAGTTATTCGTAATAAGCTGAAAATAGCCCCACGATATAAACACGAGCTCAGTGACCTTTAAATGCCCCACCACCACCACCACCACCACCACCACCACCACCACCACCCCTTCGCTAGCACCGCACCCATCGAGATTTTTAGTACGTCGTTAACGGTCTTTCTTCCTACAACTACTCAAAAATTTACGATTACACGAATTTTTTCTTCTATTCGTTCTTTCTTGATCGTCGTTGACTGGGTACATTGCAGCTCGGCCAAGGAACATTTGTCGTTTCATTTTTTGTCGATATGTCCTGTGTCACGGATCAGAGATCCCATATATAATGAACTATTCACTTCCTCCGCATCCTTTAAGTAACCTGTAAGTTGGATTTGATTTAAGCCTTGGCAATTAATAACGATTAGTTTTGTTTTTTTTCTCTCTCTAGACCGAAATTTAAACTGGAGACCAGATCACTAAGATCTTCATCGTTTTGTCCAGGGCTTCCCAACGTGTGGTCCGCGGACCCCTTAGGGGGCCGTCGGCTCTTTCTAGGGAGTCCGCGGCCATCCTTCACCAAATAGTGTAAAATAATGAGTAAAATTATTGAATAAAAATGTGAAAATCAAATCCATCACTATTTTTTTTCGTGTGAAAAACATGTGTACTTTTACTTCAGGTCGCATTCCCAAGCAGCCTTTGCGGTTCCTAAGTGAGAACGCATACACAGTTTAGTGCCGGAGAATGCGGCTTCTCTCATCGACTGTTTCGCAACAATGCGGGGGTCGTTTGTGCGCCGGCTCACGTTGACAGATGCGCTGATACCTTTTACGCATGCGCGGAGGGAGCTTTGTCGACCAATCACAGCGCTCGCTGGCACGTATGCGGCCCCAGGCATCATTAAATGTTAAACTTGCTTTGTCAGTGCACTACCTATTGCATAAGTCAATCTTTGAAAGTTGTTTTCATTCATCTCTAAACCAAAGACTATTGATACTTTGGGGGGGGGGGGGGTCATTGGGAACATGGAACTTGCATTAAGAAGCTTTCAGTTCCCATGGGTTTCGCTATGAAATTTAAAGTTATTGTGCTCTTGACCGACTAGGGGTCCGCCATGGATTTTCGACTGAAGAAGGGGTCCACCAGCTGAAAAGGTTGGGATGCCCTGCTTTAGTCCAATGTGGTCAGTATCAACTGCAAAGCGCAGGTTGTTGTTATTCCTGCCGACAATTAAAATTACTCCATGCCAGGCATCCAGGCCGCCCATTTAAGACCTACTCTGCATAGTAGTTGTATAGCGGGGGTAACAGGTATAAACACTGTCTGACTCCATTTGTCAGTTTAAAAACTCCGAGTAAGCAGCATACAATTTCACGATTGCAGTAGGACTTTTATAAAGACCTTTTAGTAATGATACAAGGTGTTTCGGAACCCCAAACTCCGAGAGTACGCACCATAACATGTCCCACGTAACAGAATCAAATGGTTCAAATGGCTCTGAGCACTATGGGACTCAACATCTGAGGTCATCAGTCCCCTAGAACTTAGAATTACTTAAACCTAACTAACCTAAGGACATCACACACATCCATCCCCGAGGCAGGATTCGAACCCGCGACCGTAGCGGTCGCGAGGTTCCAGACTGAAGCGCCTAGAACCGCTCGGCCACACCGGCCGGCCGTAACAGAATCAAACGCCTTTTTATAACGTACAAAACAAATGAAGGGACGGGGAAATAACTCATTACCTTTCGATGGCACACATACATAGCTTCGTCTAGTCACTAGTGACACGTATCTCCCCCACCAAACTCTGCAACACCCACAGTGGAGGACTGCTACGGAGTATTTCCAATTAGAGGGAACCAAGTAAACTTTCTAGGAGCGGCGCCTGGGTGTCCGTAACACGACGTTCTGTAACGATGAGTTAGTCAGCGGACAGGAGAATTACTCGTGGTTCGCTACCGGAGCTTAACGGGCAACTCCTCGCTAATTAGCTACGGAACGACGATGATGGCATTTGTCGGTGTCGGGTGAAAGTCGTTTGCAAAGAACAACTTCTACGGGCGTTGCAAGTTAATGAAGAAACGCCGTCTTCTTGCTGCAACGAACAATCCTGATAAAAGCGGCAGTTCAGTTTAAGTTTTACAAGACATTCTAAGACTTCCAGAGTATGAAATGACAAAAGCATTCGAAACACTTTGAACGTCGTGAAAGTTCAGAAAATTGCTAAGAAAGAACGATTAAACGTAAAGTCTAGAGACTTCTTAACAACCAGAACTCAGCCGGTCATTATCCAAAGGAGACGCAGTGAGAAGCAGAATACTGGCTACGTACACAAACACGACAGAAGTGAAGATCGAAATGTTACAATACTGCGAGGTACTTGGCATGAAGGGGAAAATTAATGGAAAATGCTGGTATTTGGGGCGGACGTCCATCGGACGTAGTAATTCCGTAGCCAGACATTCGTTTGACGTTGTAGTTCCGACAACGTGTGGTTTTCGTCCATGCGCTCGTGCGTATTTAACTTCATCAACTCAGTTTGAGTCCGGCGGAGATAAAGAGTTTTGGAGTCTGTGAGTTAAGGGTTAGAGCTGAGCAGTGCAGATACGTGGTACTCAGCAAGGAGCAGTTATTAATGTGAAATATGAGAACAATTAGATGACTAAATCAGGAACGTGCAGAAATGAAGGTAAATTAGTTAATAATGATGTGACAAAACTGCGATATGAATGATTAAGTAGTAGATGATGATTCAGAGTGACTTAATATTAACCTTATTAGAGGTGATTTTCAAGTTTTTTACAAAAACAATGAAAGAAAAACGGTTTGGCGTGAATCACTGCTATTTCTCAGAATGTAGCACTTTAGAATTGACTTTTTTATGTGTTGAAAACAATTCTGCAAACTATTTTTTCCGTTCATGGTGTTGGTACCTAAGATCCAGGGTTTCGGAGGGATTTGGCGTTCTGTTCAGGTACCGCCGTCGTTGCTTTGATCACTCACACACCACAAGTTTTATAAGCTTTCTGCTGGTTCTCAGTTGGGTGTTTAGTGTACACCGTTTGGTATTAAAGTTCCACCAATAGAAGGTACATTCGCCATGTAGCGCAGATTTTCTTATGCGACAGTTGGCGAACCTGTTGCGCCTAATCCGCTGATATCATCTAACTGCAAAGCGATGGATGTTTTTAGCTATGTTACTCGATTAATTCTCAAAAGAGGCCACTTTTTTTTCACGTGTATATATCTGCCACTATATTACGATTTCTGGGGTCATATGCACGATTCCTATATTTCAGGGTTACTTTGACAAGTGGTCGTTATATCCCAAGATTACAGATACAGACTTTATGAAGAAGTATTGATGCCAATGAAAGTGCGGAACTAAGGAATACATACTTTAACCATCGGTATACAGACGAAGGTTTTTTGGAACTTAATGTGCCTAAAACTAAGAAAAGAAATTTCTCAGTCATATAATGCTCTCAAATTGCAAGCTGTTGCGGTTAAAGAAGTGTTTCAGGTACAACAAGCGATGTCAAATATCTCTTGAAACTAGGAATGATGTCTGTTTGGCCACAAGCGCCAGATAGTGCTTCGATAAATGAAGAACAGATAACGTAATTCTAACTGCAATGGATGTTTTGAATCGAGGACTCAGGTGTAACATGGATGATACTGAAGATGATATGCTCAGCTAAATTTGGCGTCATGTGCACGGTACTCTGTCTTAGTATGTTTCACTATATTTATAATTTTGATGATGGACCACAGTGTTTGATTTATGTACCATACTACGTTTTTTTGTTCTTTTGCGAGGCTTAATAAATCACCTAATAAAACTTTAAATTATGTAGTGTTTGATTATGTTTCTGATACACTGACCACAAATTGAAGGTAGGTGACAGTTGTGCTGCTACGGTCGCAGGTTCGAATCCTGCCTCGGGCATGGATGTGTGTGATGTCGTTAGGTTAGTTAGGTTTAAGTAGTTCTAAGTTCTAGGGGACTGATGACCACAGAAGTTAAGTCCCATAGTGCTCAGAGCCATTTGAACCATTTGACAGTTGTGCTGGAAGTACTGGCGGGTAAGTGTATCCCCAAAATCCACGCTAACTTTGACCACCAGCACTTTTGTCCATTACTTCTTCTACATTTTAGAGACAATATTTCACTAATTACTATGTAATCTTTTCATGCAAGCTCCTATGTTGATTAACGTAAATATAACGGAAGATAAAAAAGGTCATAATAATCACGTTTGAATCTCAAAATCGGTCGAAGTATACCCGGTTTACGGTAATCTACAAATAGCAGTTCACGCAGTTTTTGGGTGATATAAGGGAACAAAATGTAGTTAGCCAGCTGTTCTAGAATTTCGGAAACCGGAGACAGCTGCTACACAATTCGGAACTAGAAACTAAGTACTGGCTTTTGTGGCAGATGGAACGGCACGATTTCTGCACTCTTCTACTGTCGACCAATTTCTGTGACAGTATCTGGAAATCGGAGAGCGGGAGAGAGGCGGACAAACAAGTGAACGTGGCATGGCCACTTCGAAACACCCGGCGTGTGCCCAGCAGCAGGCCACGTATACAGGCCGGACGACCAGAACGCTGCTTCTGGCCCCAGAGTAGCGTTTCGCACAGTTCTGTGGCCCTTCGCAAACAGAGCAACGACACAAGAGCCGGAAATCCCAGCCTCTCTGTTCCGTACTGCTCGAAGATGGGTTCGCTATTGGGGAAGGCATCGAGCACGAAGGGATGCAGGTGGTCCGCAATGATAATCATTAAGTCCACACTTCTGACTGGTGCTTTCCATCACTACCACAGGTTCCGTGGAAGCCCAGGTGAATGTCTCCCCTACTATAATACTGCCTCCACAGATCTGCGACCACGGTGTGTTCCGTCTTTCGAGTAGCCGTACGCCTGGATGATAATGCATCCGGACACCAACAGCGACGTGGTGTAACGAGAAACTAACTTCATCCGACTGGGCGACACGTCTCCACTGACGGTCGAATCTTTACGATTCCGTGACAGCCGCAATCTCAGCTGACGATGTCGTTGAGTCAACACTGGAACAGCAGATGTCGGCTGCCGAGCCCCATGTTCAACAATGTGCAATGAACCGAGTGCTCGGTGGCACTTGCGCCTGCACAGACAGTCTACTCTGCCGTCCGCAATAGCACGCGAACAGCCAGCCAGTTTCGCGATTTCCGAGTTACTCTATGCCAGGCGCCTAAAAGTTTCCAGAATGGCTTAATAAAAAATATGGAAGAGTTGGGAGATGGTTTTAAGGTTACAGGTGCTTTGCAGTGACTCCCAGAGCCGGCACAAGCCTAACCACCCCCTCCCCCCCCCCCCCCACGATTTTTAAAAGAGTTTGTGTAATGTTGAAATGTGTCCATTTTTTGGTATGTATGGAAACTTTAATATAATATAATTCAAGCAAATATAACTTTTTAAAAATAATTTTAGTAAACTCTGCAAATTTACTGTTGCCGTAAATGAACATTTTTTACGGTTGTGTACCGATAATGTGTTCTGCGAAAAACGAAATATGGTTACAGCACAACTTAAAATTTACGTGTACAATGACAATTTATTCCACGTTAAACACAATAACAAACAACACGGAAAAGAACTAAGCTACTGGTCATTTAAAATAACCTATACAAATCAAATATTCTTCGCTTTCGCTTGCGCAAACTCTTTCATCCGATCCGCGTAGTTCAAGTCCCCCGCAAGCTCGTCCGCAACAGATATTGTTACAAGTTCACTTAAACGAATTTGGGCTCACCGTTGTTCGCAGATATGTTTTATCAATTACAGCTTTGAGAAACTTCTCTCTCTGCTGGCAACTGTTACCACTGGGGGCAAAATTAACTCTTCCTATAAACTTCGAAGTCTCTGTTGAACCTACTCTCTATTTCACCAAAGATGAAAGCCCTTTTTAAGTTCTTTCTTCAACTCCAGCGCATAAACGTTCGCTCGACTCGTTGTCTCGCAAAACCGCTGCGGCGTTTCTACGCTTTACGTTTATGTTATCAGGCAGCATATTCTTTAGCTTGTCAATGTCGTAAACAAAATCAAAGTGATCGAAATGACGCTTCAAGTGAGTGACTCTCTCGCCCAAAAATGTTGTGGCTACGTGCAAAAGATGACAGTCGAATTAAATCTTTTAACAATCTGCTTCATCCTCCATTGTCTCATCCCTTCCTTCGTAAAAAACATTCAACAGCCAAGATTGCAGATTTCTTTTTATGTAAGACGACCGGTTTCAACCGACTATGCTGTCATCTTCAGGTCTTAAAATCTGTTGTTGAATGGTTTTTAAAAATTAAGCAGATCGCCCTTCAATTCTCTCAAAATGAGAAAATTCAATCTTTCTTCGCGCCGTAAGTGTCTTGCCTTCTTGCTTTGTGACCGGGAAACACCCGCGGTAACGTTAGCTCTTCTAGCTCTAATTCTGTGGCCAACTTTCTGAAATCCGTGAAGAAATCTAGAAACTTTTCTTCTGTTCTGTATTTCTCAAAATATGCCTTTGTCCTTTCAAGCATTTCCACGGCCTCTGAAACCTTGATGTCAGCGCTTTGGAGGGTCTAACTAACTACTCCGATGTGAAGCAGCGCCTCATACCAGATTAACAGAAAAGTAAGAAAGGGGTAATTTTTTATTTGATTCGCAAGTTTTGTGAAACCTCAGGGTAGTAAGTGCATCGATGCGGCTTTCTCTCCTAGTATCGCTCAGCGGCTTAAGCGTCAAGTTAGGCAGTCTCTTCTTCAAGATATTCGAACGCCAAATGGAGTACGAAAAAAAATCGTAAAAGCTCTTCTCTGTCGAAAACATGGAAACGACATATTGGGAAGACAGGCAGCAGCTCTCAGCTGATTCGCATCTACAGAGCGTCAAGTTAAATGTGTATCATGCTCTGTGTTTTTCTCGTAGAGTATTTATTGAATTTCGAGCGTGTTTTTCTGTTTAACAGGTTCAATCTCGCGTTTTTGTGAGGTTATATTCACTCAGCCTGTAGCGCAATAGTTGCTCAGTGAACAGCCAACTTCTGGGATGGCAGGTAGCATTAATTAGTTGGTTGTTTGTACAGTACGCCGTCTTTCTCACGCGAGCCTGGCAACTAATTTTGTGGTCAGCCAGAAAGCGATGGAGAATATACTAACCGTAGTTTCCAGTCTGTACGGCCACATTTTGGTCCAGCCCACTGAAAAAAAAATGTTTCTCTTCTCTTTCTATTTAGCGGGAACAGGACTATAATTATAAATGAATGTATAAAGTTTTAGTTCAAACATATATTGAGTGAAGTCTCTCACGTACAACACTTTGAAATTCACTATGTTCAATTGACAGTAAATCTTTCTATTCTAATCTGCACAACTAGCAGTTCAGAGGCGACTTCTACGGTACGTTCCTACCACTGACGGCACACTAACAGTTACTTTAGCGAATTCTAAGCGATCCAGGGCGGTGTACGGTCGTGGCTAGTTCACTATCCGTTATTACAGAAAATACGCGTTTTGTCACAGTTCGTCCCTGACGTCACCCGAGGCAGAGCCACGATCCGACGTTTAACAGACTTGGATCTTACCGTGGCCGAGTGCGACGTGAAACTTTTTCCTGCTTCTCAGGCTGTATTTATATACAGTATTGTCGCAGAGGACGACCGAGAGGACATGTGCCAATGTACACCTCAGCAGCCTCAGAACGACCGCTTTCTCGGACACACAATCTTTAATAACGTAGTTATGAATTAATCTAGAATGTTCTTAATTTTTACATGCATTTAGGTAAGTTGTTTGAAAGCACAGAAAAAGTTTCAGCCTGCTTCAATAAAAACTTTGCCTTCTAGAATTTTTATAGTGGAACTAACGATAGAGAGTTACCTCTGAACTATAATTTTAATAGAACTTTTATTGGCTCTTATTAATACTACAATTCTAAAATTTGTTATAGCTCTATTATTTGGTAGGTTTTATCATCTGCTGTAACCAAAATTCTCTACTAGTAAAATTCCAGGTACTTAAATCTACTTACTACAAATGGGTATATTTAAAGTTACAAATTTGGTTTTCATTAAATTACTCAAAAACTATATGAGGTAGCTTAATGTGGTCTCTTAGTTATTATTTTTAAGGTGAACTGAAGAATAAAACAAATTTCTACATTTCTAAGTCCAATTTTTAGCGCCTTCCATTTTTCTTAAAGACGTGGATTCCGGTTGCAATTTTCGTTCTTTACCTTTGAAACATGAACCACTTATTTCTGTCCTCCATAGGCACATTCTGACCAAATTCTGGCTTTCTATCTTTATTATTTAGCTCCACTTATTTTTTCTTAAAACTGCATTTTTACGAACACTATTAGTTTAATTACATTAAGACTTTATATTTAAACCGTTATTACAATAAAATATATGCTGACAAAGTTTTAAACGGAAATTTTGACTTTTAATTTTATACTTATAAAAAATGGCGCAGTAGTTGTGCGCTATACGCGGGCGCGTTACGGTGACGTGGCGCTACTAGCAGTGAAGTGGGGTAAGTCGCAGCACACTTGCTCGCCTCTGTATCTCAAACACGATACAGCGCTTGTTTCGTTTCAAGCTACCCAACACATTAACGTATCAGCGTCCACTGGTGACATCAGGAAGGTACCAAGTTGCGTATCTAGGATACTGTATGCTTTTATAGCTCACTTCTTCAGTTAGTCTTCCTAGGATGGCTAGGACGTGTGTATGCTGTGTGCGGACGCCGGAGGAGCTGGTCGCAGTTCACGAACAGCTGAATGCACTTTTGCTACGGTCAGTCAGCTTCAGGCTACTGGCTGTTGGCTGTTTGGCGGTGGCGGAGAGTCCGGCACGTCGTATGGGGCACCTCAAAAGCCACTTATTTTACCCACGGGCTCTGCTTCCGAGGCACCTCCCAGTGCACCCGACGCGATCGGGCCGACCTGCCCTGACAGCAGGGTGTGGCGGGTGGGTACGCGTTCGCGTTGCTCGAGGGGGGATGGGTTCAAGGGCTATTGGGAGCTGCAATGTTAGGCGTGTTATGGAGCCCCTTAGGCGGATGGCGTTAAGGGCTGGAAAGAAACCCAATGTGCACTCGGTGTGTCTAGGAGAGGGCCTCATACGACTCGTGGAGGCGGCCTTGCCGGTGCAGGGTACAGTGGTCTGCAAATTGTGGCTCATGTTGGCACCAACGACACCTGTCGCACGAGTTCAGTGGCCATCCTCAGTTAATACGGGCAGCTGGCGGAAGCGGTCGGGAGCACTGCTGGCCTCGCGCAAGGGGTCTAAACAGAGCTCGCAATTTGCAGCATCGTTCCCAGAGTTAACCGTGGTCCTTTGCTTTGGAGCCGAGTATAAGGTCTCAACCAAAGGCATCGTCGACTCTGTGACGGTCTTGGCTGCATATTTCTGGACCTGCGTTATCGTGTGCGAATTTGTAGGACACCCCTTGACAGGTCAAGGGTGCACTACACAAAGGAAGCACCTATTCGAGTAGCAGAGTACTTGTGGAAAGCACATGAGGTGTTTTTAGGCATGGCAGTAGTTTGAGGTGCTCTAATGAACACTGTCTTTAACGCAAAGTGGAAAGCTCTGATAAGTTTCCTTTAATTTACGTCTATGGTCAAACATTTTTGTTAACAGATTACCGGTTTCGGTCTACAATGACCATCAGATCTGTTTTATGAAACAGATCTGATGATGGTCATTACAGACCGAAACCGGTAATCTGTTAACAAAAATTTGTGACCATGGACGTAAATTAAAGGAAACTAATTGTATATATGGGTCACTGTTTTATTCGCGACAATGTCGCAGCTTGGGGAAGCCCTGAGGTATTTAGTGCGCCACGGCAGAGAGTCTGCCCTGGGGTCTATAGGCCCTAAGTAACGCCTGCCTAAAAACTATTCCTGACTAATGACCATCAGAATGCTCGTACGTCGAGTGCCCTTCGCCTCGCGCCCACCGCACCACATAGCCATAATAGCAGCACACGTGGGTTCCACGGCAGACCTGACGCCGTGCCACGGCACCTCCTACAACGCTGGTACGAAGAAACGTGCGTCTTGCGATGTTCCACCTCAATCAGTATGTAACGAAGTTACACACCATAGTGAGTCTTTCTTTCTTTCGGTACTGCTTTATACCGCATTGTGCGCAGGGACGACAGGGTTAAGGACGGATTTAGCATGGTTAATGTTTAAGGGGTGGCCGGATGCCCTTCCTGCCGCCACCCCATACCCCCCGGGACGTGGGGACCAGCCCGGTATTCACCTAGGAGGATGTGGAAAACCGCCTAAAAACCACATCCAGGCTGGCCGGCACACCGGCCGTCGTCGTTAATCCGCCAGGCGGATTCGATCCGGGGCCGGCGCGCCTACCCGAATCCAGGAAGCAGCGCGTTAGCGCTCTTGGCTATTCTCGCAGGTACACAACATAGTAAGTATTGTTAATAATAATAATAATAATAATAATAATAATATTGTTGGATGCATAAGTTTAAAAAACAAGATGTTTTACAATGGTTAACCAAAAAATACGCAGGCCTACACTACACAAACTTTCAACAGCCCAGACAACACACGAATGAGTGAAGACTCAGTCCAGTGCAACGCCTATTGGATGCTTCATGTAGGCTCTTGACAGCACCAGGGAAACGTCTGTTACGGCACTCACTCAGAACATGGCTCATTGTCTGAATATCGCCTCAGTCAGACATACTGTCAGTGCAAAAGCCAAGTTACACTGCCTGTTGTATTTGCGCATAAATTTTCCAGTCCGAATCTATTGAGCTGTACGCACACCTCTCTAGGATGATCAGTGTCTAGAACTTTAACGGTTGCGTTGTCAGCAAGTTCTGATTCCTTCTGCTCATTTCATGCGTTTCTTCTACAATCACCTACGCATTGCTGGACGGTCTATTTCAATCAGTAGGTGAAGTCTGCCTGATCTTGGTTTAGATGTGGTTGTCCCTTCGCGTTTGCACTTCACTGTCGCTTCACCAACCGTCGACCTGGGCGGCTTTACAACGGCTGAAATGTCCCTTATTGATTTATTACTCAGGTCACATTCAGTGACCACAGTCTATGTTCGAAGCCTCTGAGCTCTCCTCAGCGATCCATTACAATTATAGTGATTTCGATAAAAGTAGAAATTTTTACAAATCCGAGAGTTAGTGGTACAAAAATGTACTGTTGCTTAGTCAAATCTTATTAAATTTTAACTACAACAACGTTTAAAACTAATTACTTTTTGGAAAAAGTAACTCGTTCTTTTGAAAGTCTAGACTCTAGAGAAGACAAATAACTTTATCAAACTTCTTTAAACAAAATTATTTTATTAAAACTTACTGCACTGTTACAACCAGATGGCTAAATACTGAACGATGAAGTTTAATGTGGAACATCTTTCATAAAATTTCGTCAATGCCTGCAAAATATCGAGTACACATTATGTGCGCAACAGACAGCATGAAAGTGATTTTAATTATTACTGGGGCCATTATTTTCGTCTTTTGTCGTTAATTACTTCCTTTATTTTAAAATAAATGATGTGGCGAAGAGCGTTTATCGCTATATTATGTTCATCATACGTGTTGTACTTGACTGTAGCTCAAAAGAAAATCTTTTATTAGTTGCAACACACGCAGTGTCAAACAAATACTTCTATGTGATCGCACCTAGTGCTTCGATTCGGATATTAGTACTGAGAGCTATTGTAGACATTGGTATCCACTATTACAGCATAAAATTCCTGACAGATTATAACTGTGTGCCGGACCGACAGTCGAACTCGGGATCTTTGCCTTTCGTGGGCAAGTGCTCTACCAACTGAGCTATCCATATATCTAAATTGAAGGTCGAGAGAGGAACAAAGAAAAGGAAAGGGGAGCGGATTACTGCTGTCAGCTGCACGGTGGCATTACGCGGAAATGATGGCGATGAGTGAAAATGTGTATCGGACCGGGATCAGAACCAGGACTCTCCTGCTTTCTGGGCAGGTGCGGTAACCGTGCGCCGCCGTCCGGGAGAGAGCGTTATAGCAACTGCACGGACTACCTCGGCTCGCCCCACGGCCGATCCGCATCCCCAAGCTATGTCCTCTATGCTCTTCCTCTGAGATTCCCACAGGAGGTCACGTACTTGTGCATCCGAACTGAAGAAGGTGCATTCATTGCCCAGCCACGCCTATCAGATTACATGAATGTCTGGTGTCAGACTATCACAGTAATGCAGATTTACCTATCCCAGACCCCCGCAGTTAACGTTTCACTGTCTACACGTAAAGCTTCTCCTCCAGTACTCGTGATCCCCGCTGAAACGAGCAGTGGAGATGAGAGCAGGATGGCAGCGAGTCGGCTGCCGCGGCGAGAGCCCGCCGCGCCGGAAGCGGCTTACGTCACTCGGTGAGCCCGCCGGGCACGCGGGAGAAATCTGCGCCGCGCCGGACCGCCGCTTCCCTGCTTCCGCTCTGGCCTGCACACTTCCCGCTCTCCGCCTGTGTGTAGCGGTACGGTCCGAGTCACGGCGGAGCGCTCTTCACACCCGCTGACTGCACAAAGATGCTATCAAAGTCCCGCTATTGGCGCACACGGACACAGACACATTCCTGTTCATGACCGAAAGAAAAGAAATCACAGTATTCACAATCAGTGTTCCAAGGGACGACCGTGGTCGTTAAAATATACTGGGGTGACAAAAGTTATAGGATACCTCCTAATATCGTGTATGACCTCTTTTCGCTCGGTGTAGTTTAGCAACTCGACGTGGCATGGACTCAACTGTGTGTTGGAAGTCTCCTGCAGAAATACTGGGGTCATACTGTCTCTAAAGCTGCGAGGTGCCGGGGCTAGCAGTTTATTTAACACTAAATTCTTCTAGAATCTTCATATATAAATGATGCTCTAAGCCCGCCCTATTCTAACTCCGCCTTTTGCTGTTGCACATGGATTAATAAAAAACGCGAAATGACCCTGCAAGTGGAGTAGAAAAGAGTTTGGCACCTGCAATAATTTAATTTGATAGAAAATAATTTGATAAATAAATTTCATTAACGTGGTGAGAAATGAAAGGGTTGCTCTACCGATCTACAGAATGAAAGTTCTGTCCAAAATAACAATTTGATTTATTATGACTAAACTCAAAATAATAAACACAACACATGAAACATTTACAATACGTCAAATTGGATACTCAAATAAATGCTGTGAAGGTGAAGTTGTCCTCAAACTAGCTTGTGACGTTTATGACCAAGTGGTATGTGGAGCCAATTCCTTGCAACTCAAATCTTAAGAGAAACACCCAGCCAACCCCACATTAATTGCTGTTACAGTAATGAGAACTCAGACAATGAACACCCAAGACAGAACCACGTAAGAAAAGACAGGAACAGGCGAGCTCTGCCGAGCACTGATTATCACAGTGCAAAATGCCCTAATCTGCCGGTACTGCGGACATACATTACCAAGCTGTCTTCTTAACTGCAAGGACACGATTTGGCGTACTGGAAGCAATGGCTGGTTGCTTCGATGTCCAGTCGTGGTGATGATAATGTCGCGAGTATAGCCCGAAACAAATTATCCTGGTCTGGTTGTTCCAGACTAAAGACTTGCTAGCAATACAAATGCGCCTCTGAGGGAGACGAAGAAGGCTCGCCACACAATCACTGACGGTACAGTGATTGATTTTAACAAGCGAAATCACACAGTAACTCCGATACAGTCAACTTTAGCCAAAACTGCTCAAGACAGACAACATAGGCCTCCTGCACGCAGAACGCTCAATTGCCAACTGTACTCGGAAAGTTACGTTGAAGTCGAAACTTCAGCAACTTCGTCAAACAGTTACAATTAAATGAAAGTATATTAGACAGCCAACGGAAGGCAGGCTGTCCAGAGCAGCGAGAGCTCAGTCTTGTAACCTACTCCGACCGAAAGGCGACCCCTCAAGAGCACCTGTACAAGCTGAACACAGAACATTCCCACCCCCACGACAGTGGCCGTGGTTAAACGTTCCAATCACCAACTCGAAAACCAGCGGAAAACTCCACTCTATTGCCGAAGCATTACTAGTCCACCAATGGAGATTCTTGGCGCCAATTTCTGCGCCGATTTTGCTACGTCACGGAGCTATGCCCTGAGCAAGCCAATCACAGTTACGATTTTGCAGAAAACGCGGGAATTTGCCCGTCAAGACTGCCTGGGAACACAAGTCATTCCCACGCCTCGCTGGTAGCCAGCCAGAAAGTGTTTTCACAAAGTTTCTGCGAAGTAACGGAATCTCTAGCCCAGCCGCTCCTTCAGGCCCCTGCGGGCGTGTCGCCGCCGCTCTTGTGACAATGTCGGCGTCTGGAAAGCATCCACTCGACTCCCTCACACCCGTCGGCTTAACCCTTTCAAGCTCAGCAGAACTCGCCTGCCACCGGACCACTCGAGTGACGAGAGACGCTGCGTGGGAAGTCCGCGTGTGAAGGAATAGCAACTTTTCACCACATGCACTTAGAGAGGAAAATCGAATTACTCAGACTAAGATAGAAATATGAGAGGGGGCTCATGCCACCTCTCAAAGCCGTCCATAATTGCGGAAGTGTTGCCGTTTTTTGTGTGTGCACGAACTGACCTCTCGATTATGTCCCACAAACGCGGGATGCCATTCTTGTCGTGCGATCTCGGTAGCCAAAGCATTCGATCGACATTGCCCACAATGTTCAGACCGGTGACAAGGCGCGTAGTCACTCACAAAAACTGCAACGTTGTCTGGATACATCATATCCACGAATCGCTGGAAATGGTCTCCAAGTAGCCGAACATATTTCCAGTGAATGATCAGAGGACCTAGTCCATTCCATGTTAATGCAGCCCACACCATTATGGTGCCACCACCAGCTTGGACAGTGGCTTCTTGGGTTTGTTGGTTGGGTTTAAGGGCGCTCAACTGCTGAGGTCATTAGCGCCCAGTCACTGTTGTTAGAGCACATGGAATCTGTTACAACTCAAGGGGATGGGGGGACACCAGAAGGACCTGACAAAGATGCAGATAAAATAAGTAAAAAGGTTAAATGTCTTTGGACAAGCCAGTTAAAGTTATAAAACGCAGAATACGAGCAGCTGCTCGAGCGTCATCAGCTAAAACATCCGGTAAAGTAGATGACAGGGACAGGACAACACGAAATTGACTAAAACGGGGACACGACAATAAAACATGGCGCACTGTTAATGCCTGACCACAAGGGCACTGCGGGGCTGGGTCACCGGAGAGCAGGTAGCGGTGGCTAAACCGGCAATGCCCAATCCGCAACCTGGTCAGAAGGACCTCCTCGCGCCGAGATGGTCGGGAGGATGTTGTCCATACAGTTGGAAGCGGTTTTACTGCCCGGAGCTTGTTTCCTTGGAGGGATGACCAAGCATCCCACCACAACGACACAAGCCTCTTACATACATCCCCACGAACGTCAGATGACGGGACACAATGGGAGGCTGGCCGAGGCAGGAGAACTGCAGCCTTGGCTGCAGCATCCGCAGCCTCATTCCCAGGCACTCCTACATGTCCGGGAACCCACAAAAAGCTGACAGAACCACCATTATCAGCGAAAGAATGGAGGGACTGCTGTATCCGTTGAATCAAGGGATGGACCGGATAGGGAGCTCCAAGGCTCTGAAGAGCACTGAGTGAGTCAGAGCAGAGTACGTACGATGAATGGCGGTGGTGGCGGCGGGCATACTGAACGGCCTGATGGAGAGCAAAAAGCTCGGCCGTAAAGCTGGAACATTGGTCGAGGAGCCGGTATTTAAAGGTGGCGACCCCGACGACAAAGGCACAGCCGACACCATCGTCAGTTTTGGAGCCATCGGTGTAAATAAAGGTGTGACTGGCAAGGCGAGCACGAAGTTCGACAAACCGTGAGCAATACACTGCAGCCGGAGTACCCTCCTTCGGGAGTGAGCTGAGGTCGAGATAAATATGAACCGGAGCCTGGAGCCAGGGTGGTGTCGGGCTCTCACCCTCTCTGAAGGTGGTAGGGAGGGCAAAATCCAATTGTCGAAGCAGGCGACGTAAGCGGACTCCGGGGGGCAGCAGGGCAGACACATACAACCCGTACTGACGGTCGAGAGAATCGGCGAAGAAGGACTGGTAAGAGGGGTGGTCGGGCATAGACAATAGCCGGCAGGCATACCGACACAGCAGTACGTCGCGCCGGTAGGTCAATGGTAACTCTGCAGCTTCAGCATAAAGACTCTCGACAGGAGTAGTGTCGAAGGCTCCGGTCGCAAGACGTATCCCCCGATGGTGGATGGAGTTGAGACGGCGTAAGAGGGATGGCTGAGCAGACGAGTAGACGAAGCTCCCATAATCCAGCTTCGATCGGACTATGGACCGATACAAGCGAAGCAGGACAGTGCGATCCGCTCCCCAAGATGAACCGCTAAGGACTCTGAGGACATTAAGGGAACGTGTACAACGGGCCGCCAAATAAGAGACATGTGGAGACCAACACAATTTCCTGTCCAACGTGAGCCCTAGAAACTTAGTTGTGTCCACGAGAACAACGGGACCGAGATGTAAGGATGGTGGAAGGAACGCTTTATATCGCCAAAAGTTGATACAAACCGTCTTCTCTTCAGAGAACCGGAAGCCATTTGCCACGCTCCATGAGTAGAGGCTGTCTAGACAACGCTGAAGGCAGCGCTCCAGTAGGCATGTTCGCTGGGCACTGCAGTAGATCGCGAAGTCATCGACAAAGAGAGAGCCTGAGACATTAGGTGGAATGCAATCCATAATTGGATTGATCGCGATGGCAAAAAGGGCTACGCTCAAGACGGAGCCCTGAGGCACTCCGTTCTGCTGGAGGAAGACGTCGGACAATACGGAACCCACACGTACCCTAAACTTTCGATCCGTTAAAAAGGAATCAATAAAAAGGGGCAGGCGACCGCGTAGGCCCCACCTGTGCATAGTGCGGACGATACCTCCTCTCCAACAGGTATCATAAGCCTTCTCCAAGTCGAAGAACACGGCCACCGTTTGGCGCCTTCGCAAAACGTTGTTCATGATGAATGTCGACAAGGTCACAAGGTGGTCAACAGCGGAGCGGCGGCGACGAAAGCCGCATTGGACATTAGTAAGTAGTCGTCGAGATTCAAGAATCCAGACTAACCGAGCATTAACCATGCGCTCCATCACCTTACAGACACAGCTTGTAAGAGAAATGGGGCGGTAACTAGAAGGAAGGTGTCTATCCTTCCCGGGTTTGGGTATAGGAACAACAACGGCGTCACGCCAACGCCTGGGGACTTGACCTTCGGTCCAGACGCGATTGTAGGTACGAAGAAGGAAGCTTTTGCCCGCCGGAGAAAGGTGTGCCAGCATCTGAACGTGAATGGCATCTGGCCCCGGAGCAGAGGATCGGGACAGTGCAAGCGCACGTTCGAGTTCCCGCATAGTAAAGGGGGCATTATAAGTTTCCAGATTCAGCGAGTGGAAGGAAGGTCGCCGAGCCTCTTCTGCCTCTTTCCTAGGAAGGAAGGCAGGGTGGTAATGGGCGGAGCTTGAAACCTCCGCGAAAAAGCGGCCAAAGGCGTTGGAGACAGCCACAGGATCAACAAGGACCTCATTACCTGATGTCAGGCCAGGTACCGAGGAGTGGGCCTTAATGCCCGACAGCCGGCGCAGGCTACCCCAAACGACGGAAGAGGGAGTAAAACTGTTAAAGGAGCTGGTGAAAGAGGCCCAACAAGCTTTTTTGCTGTCTTTGATGATTCTACGGCATTGCGCTCGGAGTCGTTTGTATTCAATACAATTCGCCAATGTAGGATGGCGGCGAAAGGTGCGTAAAGCACGTCGTCGAGCACGGATAGCGTCCCTACAAGCCTCGTTCCACCAGGGGACGGAAACGCGACGTGAAGAAGAAGTAGTACGAGGAATGGAACGTTCGGCAGCATTGATGATAACAGCCGTGAGGTATTCGACCTGACTGTCACAACTGGGAAAATCGTGGTCCAGAAAGGTCGCCAGGGAGGAGTAAAGCCCCCAGTCAGCTTTCAGTATGTTCCAGCTCGAAGGACGTGGGGATGGGGTGTGGTGCAGGAGACGAACGACACAGGGGAAGTGGTCGCTCGAATAGGTGTCAGAAAGGACATACCACTCGAACCGACGGGCAAGAGTGGTAGAACAGATCGAGAGGTCCAAGTAAGAGTAGGTATGAGTAGAGTCCGAGAGGAAAGTCGGGGCGCCGGTATTGAGGCAGACAAGATTGAGATGGTTGAAGACATCCGCCAAGAGTGAGCCTCTTTGACAGGATGCAGGAGGGCCCCAAAGGGGATGATGGGCATTGAAGTCGCCAAACAATAAGAACGGCGGGGGAAGCTGAACGATCAGGTGCATCATGTCAGCCCGACTAACAGCAGATGACGGTGGAGTGTAGATGGTACAAACTGAAAAAGTAAAAGCAGAAAGAGTAATGCGGACAGCTATTGCTTGGAGTGGGGTGGTCAATGGGATGGGACGGTAATAGACATCGTCCCGAACGAGCAACATGACCCCACCATGAGCTGGGATACCATCCACAGGGGTGAGGTCATACCGCTCCGAGGTATAGTGGGTAAAGGCAATACGGTCAGTCGGGCGCAACTTGGTTTCCTGGAGACCAAGGACGAGTGGACAGTGCAGGCGGAGGATCAGTCGTAATTCCTCCCGATTAGATCGAATACCTCTTATGTTCCAATGAAACAACGCCATCGCTAGTCAAAAAGTTGGGGGAACGAGACGGGGGAAGAGCTGGTCACCTCGACGGCCGCGGAGGGCCAGGTTGCGAGGGAACAACGCTACAACCGACGGGAGGCGGATCCGGTTCCATCGACTCGTCGCCAGCTGCGGCCACTGTCCCTGGTTGTGTAGAAGGGGCCGCATCATTCGCCGACGAAAGGCCGGCGGAGCGCCTGGCAGCAGAGCGTCCCGGCGAAACTGAGGACGGCCGGGAGCAGCGACTCACGGATGAAGCGTCAGACGAAACGCGCCGGGGTGGAGAGGGGGATAGAGAATTCTTCTTGGAGGCCTTCTTGGAAGGCCGAGGAGGCACAGGGATGGTGGGCTGGACCCGAAGAAGGTCCTCACGCACAGGGTCCGTTTTGGAACGCCGGACCTCGGAAATTGGGGTCCGGAACGTTTCCCTGATGGACGCCTGAGAAGAGGATCGCTTCTCAGGTGGCGTGGGGGGAGGAGGAGGAGGAGGAGGAGGAGGAGGAGGAGGAGGAGGAGGAAGGGTGGCCCCTGGGGCAGAGGGGGTGGGGGCCACAGGGGAGGAGGATTTGGAAGGGAGGGATTTGGGAGGCGGGGGCAGAGTCCCCTGATGGGCGGAGGAGGCGGAGGGGGGACAGGATAGGGGTGAGGATACCGCGGAAGGAGTGGACAAAACTGAGGCAAACGAAGTGGTCAATGGCACGGGATGAAGGCGGTCATACTTCTTCCTGGCCTCAGAATAAGAGAGCCGATCCAAAGTTCTGATTTCTTGTATCTTCTTCTCCTTCTGATAGGCGGGGCAGTCTGAGGATCTAGGCGAGTGGACGCCAGGACAATTAATGCACCGAGGTGGTGGGGTGCATGTATGTTCCTCACGAAGAGGACGGCCACAATCGCCACAAAGGGGCTCAGCCTCACACCGTGACGACATGTGCCCAAAGCGCAAACACCTAAAACAGCGCATAGGAGGCGGGACGTACGGTCGCACGTCACACCGGTAGCACATCACCTTTACCTTCTCTGGGAGAACGTCCCCCTCGAAGGCGAGGATGAAGGCCCCGGTGTCGATGCGACGGTCTTTGGGGCCGCGCTGGACTCGCCGGACGAAATGCACGCCTCGGCGCTCCAGGTTGGCCCTGAGCTCCTCATCAGATTGTAGCAGGAGGTCACGATGAAAAATAACCCCCTGCGTTCTATTTAGTGCCAGATGTGGGACAATGGATACTGGGATGTCCCCTAGGCGGTCGCACGCCTGGAGCGCCGCCGACTGTGTGGCGGAGGTGGTCTTGATAAGTACGGACCCTGAACGCATCTTGCTGAGAGCCTCGATTTCCCCGAAGATGTCCTCAATGTGCTGAACAAAGAACATGGGCTTGGAGGTGGCGAATGTCCCCCCATCGGTCCGAGAACAGACCAAATAGCGGGGGAAGTACTTCGCCCCAAGCCGGCGGGCCTGTCCCTCCTCCCATGGAGTGGCCAAGGGGGAAAGGGCAGGAGAACCAGGACTAGAAACGGTACCTTTCCTTTTGAAAGACTCGGCCGCAGAGCGACGTGATACGTGTTGACGTTTCATCTGCGAAACGTCCGCCCCGATACCACCCACTCCGATCAGGGGGTCTCCCCACGGGCGCCACCCAGCCGCAGCAAGGGCCACCTGGCAGGATGACCATTGCCGGGAGTCCTGATGCCCCAAGGAGACGGGCATCTACTCCTTGGCCGACGTGGGGAGGGTGCAGCTCAGGTATCGGCAGTACGATCCCTGTGTTGTCAGGGGGCTACAACCTAGAGGGTACATGACGACCCCACCACAACGGGCTGGCTACCGTGCTGGATTTCTGGTGCCATGGAAAGTCCATCATGATCGCTGGGGCAGATGGAGATGCACTATGGGCGTAACTTGGACAACCCATCAGGCGTTTAGGCCCAATATGAGGAATAGTGGGTACAATACTGAGTGCCAAGGTCTTAGTGCACTTAGGACCAGTGGTACACCACGTAAGGTGTCCTTCCCCAGAAGGCTCGTACTTCTGTAAAATTTTGAAAAATGGAGGTCAAATCCCAAGGGGGACCATCACATGGAAGGCCGAAACGGTTGAAACTCCTTTTAGTCGCCTCGTACGACAGGCAGGAATACCTCGGGCCTATTCTTACCCCGGACCCGCAGGGGGGTGGCTTCTTGGGGTCTGCGCCTCTCTCGAACGCTAGCATCAGCTCTTACCCACTGGAATCGGAACTCATCTGACCAGGTTACGGTTTTTCAGTCGTCTGAGGTAGAATTAAAATGACCACGAGCCCAGAGGAGGCGCTGCAGGCCGTGTCGTGCTGCTAGGGAGGGCATTCGCGTCTGTCGTCTGCTGCCATAACCCATTAACGCCAAATTTCGTCGCACTGTCCTAACGCGTACGTTCGTTGTACGTCGCACATTTATCTCTGCGGTCATTTCACGCAGTGTTGCTTGTCTGTCAGCACTGACAACTCTACGCAAACGTCGCTGCTCTCGGTCGTTAAGGGGAGGCCATCGGCCACTGTGTTCTCTGTGGTGAGAGGTAATTCCCGAAATGTGGTACTCTCGGCACACTCTTGATACTGTAGATCTTGAAATACTGAATTCCCTAACGATTTCCGAAATGGAATGACCAATGTGTCTAGCTCCTATTGCCATTCCGCGTTCAAAGTCTGTTAATTGCCGACGTGCACGTTGGAAATCTTCTCACGTGAATCACTTGAGTACAAATGACATCTCCGCCAATGCACTACCCTTTTATAACCTTGTGTACATAATACTACCACCATTTGTATATGTGCATGTCACTATCCCATGACTTATGATGTTAGTGTAGAGCGGATGTTTCATTAAATTTTTATTATTTTTTCGTCTTGTGCAGCGACTGGAACTGAAGAGGGTTAGCCGCGCGGGATTAGCCGAGCGGTCTGAGGCGCTTCAGTCATGGACTGTGCGGCTGGTCCCAGCGGAGGTTCGAGTCCTCCCTCGGGCATGGGTGTGTGTGTTTGTCCTTAGGATAATTTAGGTTAAGTAGTACGTAAGCTTAGGGACTGGTGACCTTAGCAGTTGAGTCCCATAAGATTTCACACACATTTCAGCATTTTTTGAAGAGGGTTATTTGAGACTGTCAAAAGCGGTCTTCCTTTTTATTTTCATGATAGCTAATTTCAATAACAGTTTCGTCATGTTTATGTTTTCACTGGTGAAACACACGTTTTTAACGTGAAAACATTGGAACAGCCATAGTTCATAGAGAAATATTGACTGTCACAGTTCTTATGCAGAATGCTGGACACACACATTACAAAGGCTTAAACCAGCACAATCACATTAAAGTTCACTAGGTGCCAACTGCTGTTCAGGGTGGAAACTCCCGTGTCGGAATTACATATTGAATATTACTTGCTACAATTACCAGAAATGTATCAAGTAACAAGCCGCAATGTTTGACAGTTCTGGATATGGTCCAGGTTGCTGCACATTTACACCATTATTTCATAATTTATTTAAATAGGCTTTTTCACACAATTAATCTAACACAAATTTAGTTGCTAATATAAAGTAGAAAACAAATATTTGCTTGTACCTTTCAGTAATTAATACGCCACTTGAAATATTTGTTAATCGGGTTCTACTTTCACATTCTGTATGTACCAATAAAATTACATTCCAAAATTATTGCATACTGAATAAAAAAGCTGGTCTTTTGACAGGAGTCTTAGTATGTTAATAAATTAGCCCGTAGGGCGATGTCGAATTTTATAGCAAACGGTGGAATCAAAAATAAATATCCAGCTTTTTAGTAAAACTGCTGTTTGAATAACAGGATTCTAAGAAACCTAGCACGTGGAGAAATAACGTAATTACTGTCCGAGTGTAAACTCCGACAAAAGAAATGAGTAATTATTTACTCTAGTAGTGAATGTCAAAGAGCGCAGTTTAGTTTAAGGATGTGAGAGAAACTCGTTTGGACATCATCTCTGGGACACACCAGTACTTCCTACCCAGCCTTACTGGCAGTGTCGCCAGCGAAGCATATCCTGCCCACTGTGTGCGACATTCGAGCTGCGTCACAAGACAAATGGCTGCACCAGTCTGCTGAAGCTGCGGCAGACGCTCCACAGCTGCACTCGGCCGGCAAACACAGACTGTCTCTTGCAGTTTCCTCGGTTCCGCCTGCTTAGCTGAGTGCTTGCATGCTTGCCTCCCATGCAGCGGACCCGAGTTCGATTCACGGCCGGATCAGCTCGTGGACTGGGTGTTGTGCTATCATCATCATCATCATTTCATCCTCATCACCGGCACGCGAGTCGCCCAATGTGGCGTCGACTGCAATAAGACTCGCACTCTGCGGCAGAACTTCCCCAGATGGGGCCTCCCGGCCAATAACGCCATACGATCATTTCATTTTAGTTCCCTCGGTTGCATCGGTAGCCTCTTGTTCTGCTGTGGCGCTCGCATCTTAAACCGGCAAGCACAGGGCTGCCAGTGGAGTTATGGGTGTTGGTGAACAGTGCCGTTCGCAGTATTGTCTGATTTTCGCCCGAATCGTGATAACGGAATTTCCGATGCCCGGCACTATGATCCGTTTCTTAAATGCACCGGTATACGTGTCACACAATTTCGTAGGAAAAAAAAAAAAACAACCGGTTTATTAAGCTTTAAGCAGTTTCGGATCTAACGGCCTCGTCAGAGAACGCCACACAGTTCAGGCACAAGCTTACATTTTCTCACGGGGGTAACATGTAAAATAAGAACACACATCGCGTAGCGGCCGGACTTTTAAATCTTTTTTTATGAATGAAGTGCTTCAACTGTATTTCAGTTCAACAGCGAATTATTGCAATATTCACGTGTGGCTACTTCACTAATCCATGTTGAAAAGACACGACTGAATTTTTTAAACCCTGTAACTAAAGCTTTCTTTCCGAGATTCGTATAGAAAAATAAAAATGTAAATAAAAAGAAAAACGCCGCACACAGACACAGCATGGAAGGTTGTACTCATTGAACTGCTAAACTGTGACAAGAAGTTTGATCGGAAAGTTAAATCGTCATCCCATAATTGTAAACAGTTATTTATATACTAATAGAAGTATAGGGTAAATATGATACCCGGAAGCTCTACATCGCTCGCGTCAAAATATTTACGATTAAACGATTCTTATTAGTTTGTAGGCCATTGAAGATACCTAATATGACAAGATGAAACGTGTTGTAAATGCAAAAATAAAAATTCAGTTACAAAAGACGTACGATATTTAAAATTATCAACACAGTAAACATGATGGAAATACAGTTTATGGACGACGAGCGGTGTGCTTCTTAATTCCTATTACAGGCTTGTACCGGTTACAGACTGGACTTAGTGCGTAGATGAAGTTTTGATAAGAAACTCATATCGCTAAATGTACCGTTTGGATCCAAAATCAGTCTGAAGATCGCATCACTTTCACGTCTCCCGCTTCACGATACGGTAGACAGGGGAAAGGCTGCACGACGCACGTGTAGAGAGCGTTTTCCGGATCGCCTCAGTCCCAGCACCTATCATTTTCGTCCGACTACAAAAATCGAAAAACCGCTGCAAGGAAATGGACCACTGGCAACTTGGAGGACCGACTACAGTGTTCCAAGGAAGCGCACCGTGGTTTGTGGACTGTGTGTACGAGAGCAGGGCTCACGGATACACTCCTTGCGCAACGAACAGCTGGGTCGCCACCTGCAGAGTACAGAGAAGAGAGAGGGGGAGAGGGAGATAGAGATAGATAGAGATAGATCTTGTCTCCGTCGTGTGCGATCCCATCTTTAAGCCCCTATAACATGAAAACCGTACATTTTCGGAGACAGTTTCGTTACGAAAATTTTGTCTACCAATTCTCCTTCCACAATCTGAAAAAGACTGTAATACCAATTGCGAAAACAGCAGTGGTGCTCACTGTAAAGGAAATGTCAGGAATACTGTTAACAAGGTTACTTCTGACAGCAGAAAGTTCTGCGGTGTCGCACATGCATAAAATTGAAACCAGACTGAAATCACACGTTGGCTGTTGCAGCGGAAGAAGGGAAACCCCACCAACGTTGCTTAGGTACGGTAGCACCAGTGGGATCAGCACTAAACTGGAGATATTACTGGAAGGCGTCTTTTCATGGGAAACGATATAGATCTACATATTCGAGGGGACCATTTCGAAGTTTCTTGCTTTATCTACAACAGAGTTTGCAGTGCTTGCAATAGGATATTTTTGCACTTTCTTGTTTGAAATCTTTTTTATTTCACGTGTTCTAAAAATTGTCCTGCTGAACAAAAACAGTGATGAAGCAGGGCCGAGCGGTTCTAGGCGCTACAGTCTCGAACCGCGCGACGCTACGGTCGCAGGTTCGAATCCTGCCTCGGGCATGGATGTGTGTGATGTCCTTAGGTTAGTTAGGTTTCAGTAGTTCCAAGTTCTAGGGGACTGATGACCTCAGAAGTTAAGTCCCATAGTGCTCAGAGCCATTTGAAACATTATGAACCTTTTACCTTACATGGAAGACTATTGTAAATGTGTTTTGCACAGTTTGTAAAGGAACTTTCGAGGGTTCCAGAATGAGATTTTCACTCTGCAGCGGAGTGTGCGCTGATATGAAACTTCCTGGCAGGTTAAAACTTGGAAAGTAGGAGACGAGGTACTGGCGCAAGTAAAGCTGTGAGGACGGGGCGTGAGTCGTGCTTGGGTAGCTCAGTTGGTAGAGCACTTGCCCGCGAAAGGCAAAGGTCCCGAGTTCGAGTCTCGGTCCGGCACACAGTTTTAATCTGCCAGGAAGATTCGAACTTTCGAGGTGATCTTACTAACAGGACACAGGACTTTCCTTTTTCCCTTATAACATTTCCATGGATTACAAAGATCTCATTCATGTTTATTACAAACAGAACAAATGACTAGCATATGGCCAAGGGAGGAAGTGTACGTTTCAATGGTGCGCTTCAGGGTGTTCTGCCGGTTTCTACTTCTGTGCATAAAGTGTTAAGAACAACTCTGCACAACAGCCGGAAGAACATCATTAATAAATCATGCGGAGAAACTTGAGAGATGAAATGCGAGTTTTAATCCCGATGACGTAGGAATTTTTCGTCCGGTCATTTCCGTAAACAAATTGTGTTAGCTGCGTAGCAGATACAGCCGACGGGCGCTGCGGCCGCGAATCACGTTGAGGAGCACGTCAGTTCGCAACTGATGCGCTGGCCCTGCCCCGTGGCCTCAGCGCCCGCGCCCACTTGATCTGCCTCGTGCCGTGTGAGGAGAGTGAGGGCAGGGTACGGAGCAGTGACTGGGGGCGAGTACGTCACCGTGCGACTGCCTGTGTGTGCGCTTACCGCCTCGCCGCTCTTTTAGCGTGTGGCGCGGCCTCTGACGTGACGTGTCGTGTCGTGCCGTGCCAGACGGGCCCACGCGCGGTGAATCAGCCCCGCTGATTGCAGGGGATGGGGCCGGCCGCCACCGCTGGCCGGGGGCCAAACGCACGCACACACGCACACAGAATCCTCTCTCTGTCCATTCCCTCGCAGCCACAACAAGTCAACTGTTACGCGACCACACAGTCTCATAAATTCACTGGCTCGTTACCCGGCGTTGCGCGGTTACTTAATTTTATGTCAGCACATTCCCCTCCCCACCCCACCTCTCCATTAACAGGGCTGATGTGCAATGGGGACAGCCACCCATCAGCCAAGGACACCCCCTCTGTTCACGCCACGAATGCCTTTGGATACCAACACTAATATCAGGTATTTTTTTAAAAACACACACACACACACACACACACACACACACACACACACACACACAGGGCTGCCAGGCGTCTCGTCGCCCAGTGTTTCCTAGACAGCAAGTGATACGTCTATCAAAACCAGTGGAAAGAGCTCTTCACATTACGCACTCATGCCTTAGTTGTCACCCTGTTTCCATCCCCAAACTCAATACCCACCCTTACGTGCCAATCCTCACGAGAACTTTTACCGACAGGCCTTAGCAACCCGCAGCACTATGTACTCGTCGTTTTCGACTATTTTTATTTTATCCCCTTCCCATACTCACTAGGGGCTGTCAAGCAGTCGGAACTGACACCAATCACCACAGCAACATCTATCGGTTATTTTCACTTGTGATCTCCTTCCAACGCACACGGCCACTCTTAACAATTAAAGGGAGCTTTATTTAGCCGGCACTATCCTCCCCCCCCCCCCCCCCCACCAAGTTTCTTTTCTTTCCCACATATTAACTCATTTCTGTAGCAATTTAGTTTGCAATTGCTACAACCGTCCAAAATTATGCCTTCATAACAGCAACTCGCCCCTTACAAATAGTTCCGTAACACCCGACCGTAATTGTTTCCTGGCACTGAACAGTTAAGTGAACCAATCTTGATTAAAGTTGCTGAAGTGTTCCGCGCGCGCGTGTGTGTGTGTGTGTGTGTGTGTGTGTGTGTGTGTGTGTGTGTGTGTGTGTGTGTGCGCCCCCCTTCTTTCAAACGGAAATATATATTGAATCCCACGTGCAATATATATGTCTCACACGTACGATTTGAACAATTCCGTTTGAAGGATCGCATTGTTAATGTAATCTTAAGTTCGAAAGCTGGCTTGATGCAGCTCCCCATGCTGCTCTGTCCTGGGCAAGCCTCCTCTTAAGTCTCCGTAACTACTGCAATTTAAATCCACTGAATCTGCGCATTGTATTAAAGCTCTCGCCTCCCTCTACATATTTCAACAGTCGCTTTCGGTCTATAAAGAATGTGGACTCCAACTCCAGCAGCAAAATTTTGGAGTTTACTGGGGTACATTTTATGAGCGTTTTAGTCTAATGCACTGTGGTCACTCGTTACAGTGTAATTGCATTTCATTTGCTTTCTTACCCCGAATTATCTTTCTTTCTGTAGGGCCTTGAAAATGACTTGACAACAGTGCTTATGTCGTCAATACGCGCTGTGTGTATTGCCTGGAAAAGCAGCGGTTCCTCTGCCCCGTGGTACTTGCCGTCCACACCAGTAATGCCCACTTAAAGTTGCGACCTCGAACTTGCATCCCAATGAACGATCATGTCCCGCCTTTGTTTTCCTGCCGTGAGAGTAATGTATAACCTCGTCTGACACGACGTCACGATGCGTTATAATAACTACTGAGTACATTATCGTATTTGCAATATCTAATAACTACCACAGTACTAAACAGGTAGTTACGTTACACTCTAATCAATTCACAGTGAACAGAAATGACCTGCTAATTACTACAGTTCAGAATTCAAAATACTGTCCATGACAGGCGGAGGTGTTCTACATTTTTTTAATGTTAAAGAGCTGAGAATTTTCTTCTGAGTGACTACACAAGTGGCTGTTCTTGTTAAGTCATGCGCAGATACGATTCAAACCGTACTATCCGAACAGTTTTGTATTACATGGATGGGGAGAGAGAAGCGACGGTACGACAGTGGTGACTGTAGCAATCCTTGAGGGTAAATGAGAATCGTGTGTCAGATGTATTCGATGATTGTGTGTGTGTGTGTGTGTGTGTGTGTGTGTGATGCATATCCGTGCGGTGTTTGTTTTGTTTTATTTTATTTTATTTTTGGGCGCTAAAACAACTAGGGTCATGATGCGCCCACATCAGAACTTTACAACACGAAGACGAAAATGGACTTAAAGACGACTACACGTCCCAGATCACGTAAGTAACAGATTCACCGTCCTTACGGCGGAACAGGCAACCGTAAAAATAGTTTTCCCGTCGGTCAACAGATGTCACAGGCGACGCTACAATGCTAACTGACCTGTCCATGTCGCAGAATTGGCAACGCTGTATCTTCGGTGATGTGAATGACGCTGATTTGCGTTCGGCTAGAGAGCTGCATGCGAAATGCATTTGTCACACTGGTGACTGTAGCTCATGATCGGCTGTGGTTTTTCCCGAGTTTTCAATCTAAGAATGTAGATTAGCTCCTGTAATTCTACAAACCAAGTTTATTTTTCACAATCATATGCGAAATGAAATAAATGAAAAGTAAAACACAAACATTTCTCATGAGTTACTGTTTAAATGCAGACTGTATTGCAGTCGCAAGGGTGTTACACTCGCCTTCCAAGCCGTCTTTTTCTCTTTGCTATACAGCTCTTCTGATACGGATTATGGTGGTAAAAAAGATCTCCACATGCAGGTTAACACTAGAAAGTTTTCAAAATCCGCACTCGGTTATGATGCGAATTAAGGCTGGACATATTTCAGTGACAGTCATTTCAAATTTAAATTCTTTTACTTTGCATGTAACTTAGCGTAAATGATACAAGAGTGGCACAAAGCGATGACTTTTGGATTGTTGTTGAAAAGGGGCTGCAAACGCAGTAATATACAAGTGAAAGCGTGGTTTTCGAGCATATTCTGGCGGTGTCAACTTTGAAGAGCCACAGACGGCAAACCATTAATTATGTTAAAAATTTACTTTGTACAGTTTAAAGATAACCCGCAAATATTCGCAACAGACGTACGCTTTTATCTGCAACATAGTTATTACTGGGGATATCCGCACTCGCGCAGACCTGTTACTATAAGTAGTGTTGTTTTCAAGTGAAAGCTTTGTGAGGATTATTAGCGCACAGATAAAAAAAAATTAAAATAGGCAGCGTCTATAGTTTGCATGTTATGCTCGTTCTCTTCTATTCTCCTCCCTTCATTCCAGTATAAACGCTTGTTCACAAGTATAAACGAATGGTAGTGAACATTGGCGAATTATCTGTGAATACTCGTTTGCAGCAGTGTAAACGAGGTTTTACACTTGTTCGCTTCGTTCGCTCTAGTATAGACGAGGATTTAGAGGGACCGATAATCTAGCAGTTAGATGACGGCTATTATTCATTTATTTCACTGTTGCGATTTCAGCTCTAGAGCCATTTTCAAGTACCAAGAGAAAGGTCTTGTAAGGTAATGCTTCTTAAATTGTTTACCAAATGTTACCACACTATTCTTTGCATTTTGTTATCCATATGTTACATTGGTTTCAGTTTTCACATTGCACACAAAAATGCCTCTACATCCAAAATTACAATGGTGAAGTGAATAAACAGTTTTAAAAAGTCCAAATTGCAGCAAAGATTTCATTTAAAAATTATATGATATGATTCTTGTACAGGAAGGGCTGCCACGTTATATCGAATATAACATCGACAAAATTTAAAGAGGATCGAATTCTTTTGGCTCTTTAAAGTCTTACTCGTAACTAATTTATTGATTTACCTGAATTTAAAATCCACTCGCGTAACCTTTCTTTATCTTTGACGGGAAATCTGAACATTTTTAGTTCAGGATTTGTTCGTATACTCCCTCCACAATCGATATACTTGTAGGTCCTCGGTATGACGACTCGATCCACTACCACCGCCGCCCACCGGTATGTCAGAAACAGCTGTACTTCACAGACGCTAAATAGTGGAAAGCTGCACGCGTTCGGCCGATGTTGCCACATATTTCACAGAACGGAGTGCCATCTAGTGGTTGATTCCAGAAGTAAGGGTGTGACGCTGTTGCCACCTGGTGGCCGTTCCCTGACAAGGGTTGCCTGCTAGACCAAGCGATCGGGCAATCTGTTTCTTACGTGATCTGGGCTACACGTTAATCCTAACAGACAGAAGAGAAGGCAGCTAAAAACACGGACTTGGAGAAAGGTCCATAAAATACGCCATACAGAAACGGAGGTCCTGAACTAAAAATTAAATGATATGAAGATGGCATCTGTTCTTTCGGACATGTTCGAAAGAACAGATGCCATCTTGATATCGTTTAAGGCTAACCGGCTGATGACCTCCTCCAGTGCGGATGCACACGATTTGCCTGAACTCTTACGAGACTCGGTGGACTTCCTGCCTCGAGTATTGGGTGTAATGGCAGGAGCACTACGAATGTAGTGTGTGGACTGTAAGTTGAGAATGTGGGTCTCACGGGGAGCGTTGCCGATAAATCCGTGCAGTCGAACTATCCTCTGTGCCCTCGGTGGCTCAGATGGATAGAGCGTCTGCCATGTAAGCAGGAGATCCCGGGTTCGAGTCCCGGTCGGGGCACACATTTTCAACCGTTGCCGTTGATGTATATCAACGCCCATCAGCAATTAATAGTATTGATTTAATTGTAATTTAAAAATTAAATGGCCTTCGCCATATTGTTACGATGGATAAAATGTGAAACGCGATCGACAGCCCGCGCGTCTTTCGCTAAAACGGCCGATAACTTAGACGGCAAATATACATCAGAATGTAAGTGTCGAGGAGAGGTCGTCCCAGCTCCTGGATGAGGCTTAATAGCCCAGAGCTTGTTCCCATGAAGGGAGGACCAGTGGTCAGGCCAAAGTGTCACCACCTGCTGACAGATGGCAACACAGATATCATCGGATGGAGTGGAAGAACTAGCGGTCCGGGGTAGGAGGAATACAGCTTTGGCAGCAGCGTCAGCGGCCTCGTTCCCCGTCAGACCGAAGTGACCAGAACCCACATAAACAGCACGAATGAGCAAGTGAAAGCTTTTCTGGACCTGCTGCACTAAGGGACGGACGGTGTACCCAACACATTGGCTCTGAAGGGCACGGAGAGTAGGAGGACATGATGCAATTGAAAAGCCTGTGTCGCCGGATGTACTCCGTGGCCTGATACAGAGCGAAGAGCTCGGCTATAAGTACTGAGCAGTGAGCCGGAAGCCGATACCAAAGAACGTCGGCGCCAATGACGAAGGTACACCCGACACCTAGGTCCGACCGAAAGCCACCAGTGTACACAAAGGTACCACTGCGACGTTCTATGCGAAGGTCGAGAAACTTACGCCTGCAGGGCGAATCTGGAATAGTGTCCTTATGAAGTGAACACAGGCCACCGCACGAAGTCAAGGTGGTGAAGGGTTCGCACCCACCGGGAAAGTTGCAGGCGGTGTGAAGTTAAGCTGCCGTAGAAAGAACACAGAGCGAACTCCAGGATGTAACGGAGAAGAGGGACGCGCCACATGCCGGCAATCAAAGGAGGTATCGAAGAAGGAGGCATAGGATGGGTGGGCACGCATGGCAGACAACCGGCATGCATACCTGCTGAGGAAAAAGTCACGGCTTCAGCATACAGACACCGGGCTAGTGTAAAAGGTACCAGTGGCCAAACGCCACGATGGTGGATAGTGTTGAGACGGCGTAAGAGGAAAGGAAGTGCAGATGCATATACGGAACACTCATAGCCTAGTTTCGAACGGACAAGGGACCGGTACAAACGGAGGAGTGTGGTTCGATCTGCACCCCAGGAACTACCACTGAGGACAAGTAGGACACTGAAGGACCGGGTATAGCAGGCAGCCAGATAACACACGTGGGGGGCCCAAAGAAGTATCCTATCGAGCATGAGCCCCAGGAATTTCGTAGTCCGAATGAGCGGAAGATCAACAGGCCCAAGATTTAAAGATGGTGGAAGAAAGCCATGCGATGCCAGAAAAAAAAGAACGTATGGCGCCAGTGGCCGGGAGTTCCCAGGTGGGAATTTCGACCGCCAAGTGCAAGTCGACAATGGGAATGAAATGATAAGGACAGAACAATACCCTGTCCCTGAGGGGAGAAAATCTACCATCCCGGGCCCCCGTGCGTGGCGTGGCAGTCCAACGCGCTGACCATTCAGCTATTGGGGCGGACCTGCGCTGCAAATCCATACAGACGGTTTTGTCAGTGGAAAAGCGAAAGCCACTGTCGATGCTCCAGGAGTAAAGACGATCAAGACACCGCTGAAGACGCCGCCCAGTGAGACACGTCCGTGGAGAACTGCAATAGATGGCAAAATCAACAGCAAAAAGGGAGCCTGAGATGCCCGGCGGGAGACAGGTCATTACAGGGTTAATGGCGATAGCAAAGAGGACGACGCTCAGGACGGAACCCTGGGGCATACCGTTTTCCTGGATAGTGGTGTACGACAAGGCAGAATCCACACTCACCTTGAAAACACGACCTTTTAAAAATGCCTGAAGGAAACAGAGCAGGAGGCCACGGAAGCCACACGTATAAAGAGTACGGAGGATACCAGTTCTTCTGCAGGTGTCGCAGGCCTTCTCCAAATCGAACAACACGGCCACAGTCTGGGATTTCCGCAGAAAACCATTCATGACATGGGTGGACAAAGTAACGAGATGGTCAACTGCAGAACGCCGCACTCGAAATCCACACTGTGCGTTCCTTAGTAAATGCGCGACTCGAGCCACCATACCAGCCGGACATGGATCATACGTTGTATCACCTGGCTTTACGCCAGGGTCTGGGAAACGTGCCCCCTGTCCAGATGTGGTTGTACGTATGAAGCAGAAAGTTCTTGCCTGCAAGAGGAAGGTGCTGCAACATCCGAATGTGGATGGCGTCTGGCCCTGGGGCGGGGATCGGGATGAACAGAGAGCAAGAGAGTAAAGGCGGCATGGTAGCATTCACGATTCTGAGATGAGAAGCCTCCTTCACTCGTTTTCCGATGGAGGAAAGCAGGGTGACATTGGGTGGAGCTCGAAATTCCGCAAACTAGAGGCTCAAGGTGTTGGAGACAGCAGTGTGGTCCATAATTACGTCATCTGCTATGGTCAGACTGGGAATTGAGGATTGGACCTTGGTTCCAGAGAGTCATCGGAGGTTGGCCCACACAACGGAAGAGAGAGTGGAACTGCTAACAAAACTAGTAAATGCTATCCAGCTATCGTTTTTGCTATCCTGAAGAATGCAACGACACTGCGCACGCAACTGTTCAGTGGCCCATCATAGGGTGACGGCGAAAAACGCGGAGAGCACGTCTCCGCGCGTGAATTGCGTCGCGGCACGCCTCAGTGACGGGACGGGAACATGGTATAGTAAAGGTGAAGTGCGAAAAATGGAACATTCTGCAGCGGTAAGGATAAAGTTTGTAAGGCGGTCTACCTCTTCATCACAGCTGGGGAAAGTGTTCGTCAAAGGTCGCCAGGGAGGAGTAAAACCTGCGGTCGGCCTTTCAAAGCTGCCTATTTGGTTTACGGATAGGTGGGACAGGAGTCAGCAAACGGATAGCACACGGGAAATGGTCGCTCGAGTACGTGTCACACAGAACAGGCGATTCGAGCCGATGGGCAAGTTGGGCAGAGCAGAATGAGACATCCAAATGGGAACAGCTGTGCGTGAAGTACGAAAGGAACATTGGTGTTCCAGAGTTAAGGCAGATGAGTTAAGAGTTGATTGAGGTGGTCAGACAAGAGGGCACATCTCTAACAGGTTCGCGAAGAGCCTCAACGGGGATGGTGCACATTAAAGTCACTGAGCAGCAGAAAGGAGTTACCTGATAAGCTGGAGGAAGCCTGCCCTAGCGACACTGAATGACGGAGGGATGTAGACGTGGCAAAGAGGAAAGGTGAAGCGAGGAAGGAAAAAGCGGAGTGCAACAGCATGCACCTAGATGTTCTGAGAGATGGCCTGACTGTGAACGTCATCCCAGATGAGCAGCATGACTCCGCCTTGAGACGGAATGCCGTCCTCAGACGGAACGTAAAAGTGGACGGGAAAGAAATGCGAGAGGTCAAAGTGGTCGCAAGGACATCTTTTTCCCCCCTGGAGTCAGAAAGCAAGTGGACGCTGCGATTCCAAGAGCAGCTGTAATTCCTCCGCGTTGGATCTAACGCAGTGAACGTTTCACTGGTGGAGAGTCATGACGGGGAAAGGGAAGGAGAGAAAAATGAAGGACTGCCACCTCGGTGGCTGCCTGGTGGCAGCCTTCAGAGACTCACTGCTACAGAGCACAGAGGCAGGAGGATCTTGCTCCATGAGATCTACAGACGCGTCGGCATTCTCACTGGGCTGACCAATGGACGCTAGGGCAGAGAAACTGTTGGCAGTGCACACCGGCGAAACGGAGGTTGGCCGGGTGAGGGTATATAACACGGTGACACCATGGAAGAGGATTACCGAGTCAGTGAAGGAGAAGACGGTTTGCCCTTGTTTCGTTACTTTGAGCCTCTGCTGCTCGCAGATGTATGTTGGGTGGCGAGCCGTAGAAAGTCTTCACGAGAGTATTTCATCTGTCCTTTCCGACCTACCACTTGGGTAGCGGGTGATTTTGCCGCCGGAGGCGTAAATTTTGCCGCTTGTTGCACAACTGGAGGAGAAGCAGACGGGATGCTATCGTGACACTGGGCGATTTTACAACCATGGTGCTGAATTTGAGGACGCAAGTCTGCATGGGTGTGTACTTCATGCAGCGAGGTGTAGTGAAAACGGTACTGTTAAGTGCCGGATGGCAAAGTGCAGGGCTTCCGACCAGCCAACAAATTACGAGCGACACGGCAAAGTGCGTTTTCATTCACCCGGATCTCCTGGACGGCCCACTCATCAAGATACACGGGTCATTCTCGGGATGAGGCTGCATGGTTGCCATTACAATTGATAGAGTGGGGAGAAGCATGTGGGCGACCGCCCTCGTGAGCATCCCTACCACAAATAACGCTTTTGGACAGATTTCGAAAGGACATTCTACTGTGGTTGTAACATTGACATTGGTAGCACACGTCGGATCATAGCTGGCTTTGATCTTTGATGGAAGCACCACACTATCGAACATGGGAAGGAGAGTGCTTGTAGGCACAAAGGACGCATCAACATTTTTCATCACCCGATGCACGACACCCTTATCAGAGAGGTTAATTTTGATTTATCCCTCAGTCAGACCATAGAGCAGCCTAGGGTAAATACGACGACACGAACAGGATAAGCTCGGAGGAGTGAAGCTGCAAGCAGCTGTTGTGGCTGAGAATCACAATTAGTCTCCAAAAGCAAAGCGCCATTGGGTAAACGAGAGCAAGATTTCACAGGGCCGGCAATTGCATCGACACCTTTCTGAATAATAAATGGATTAACTGTGGCAAAGAGCTGAGTCCTCCAGTATGCAATACCATGAGGAACCGACGTGCAGTGGGGACGGTGTTTGAATCTTTAGCTTCATTCTGTTTGCATTTAGTAGACGTAGACTGAGTAGGTGAATGGCACACTGCCAGAAAATCCCGCACGATTGCCAGCTTCTCCGATGGCGCGCTCCTTCCAACTGAGTCTCCCCCGTCCCCCCCTCAGGTGACTGTTCACACCTCAGGTCACACCTGCCAAACGTCTGACAAAGGGACCAATTGACAATTTGGGAAGGTAACAGCTCCGGCAATCACACCTCCCTGGACCTCACCGGTACCGGGCTTAACGTGCGAACCCTACACGTCGACCTGGGATTGGGAATTACGCGTTACCCAGTCACCTTTTGCGCATCAAACGTGTGGGCTGGCCTTCAAGAGCGCACGGAGAGGAAGAAGAAACGAAGAGCAATCTCAAATACCGAAGCGGAGGAAAGATAGGAGACTGAGAACGAATAAAGAAAAAAACATCGAAATGATTCACCTGATGTCAGGCTACTGAAAATTAAGAACACATTCCCAAAAGTATGTCAGACATGTTCCCCAAGGGAGGGGAAGAATAACAGCAGGGGGATAGACATGCAGCAAAGAAGTGTAAACGTGCTGCAAAGACTGGGGTCCCGTGGTGACCAAGCACTAAGTCACCGAAGAGTGGTGAGCTGCATGGGGGTATGCGTGTTGCGTGGTGTCATGTTTGTGTTAAATGACGGTGAAGACTGGAATATTGTTCACGTCATAGCAACACCCAAAAAGGGAAATAAGAGTAATCCACTGAATTACAGACCCATATCACTAACGTCGATTTGCAGTAGGGTTTTGGAACATACATTGTGTTCGAACATAATGAATTACCTCGAAGAAAACGAATTATTGATACATAGTCAGCTCGGATTAAGAAAATATCGTTCTTCTGAAACACAACTAGCTCTTTATACTCATGAAGTAATGAGTGTAATCGACAGGGGATGGAAATTGATTCCTTTTCTTTTTTTTTATTTCCAGAAGGCTTTCGACACCGTTCCTCACAAGCGTCTTCTAACCAAACTGCATGCCTATGGAATATCGCCTCAGTTGTGCGACTGGATTCGTGATTTTCTGTCAGAAAGGTCATATATCGTAGTAATAGACGGAAAGTCATCGAGTAAAACAGAAGTAATATCCGGCGTCCCCCAAGGAAGTGTTATAGGCCCTCTATTGTTCCTAATATATATTAACGACATAGGAGACAATCTGAGTAGCCCTATTAGATTGTTTCAAAATGATACTGTCATTTACCGCCGGCCGGGGTGGCCGAGCGGTTCTAGGCGCTACAGTCTGGAACCGCAAGACCTCTACGGTCGCAGCTTCGAATCCTGCCTCGGGCATGGATGTGTGTGATGTCCTTAGGTTAGTTAGGTTTAAGTAGTTCTAAGTTCTAGGGGACTGATAACCTCAGAAGTTAAGTCCCATAGTGCTCAGAGCCATTTGAACCATTTTTGTCATTTACCATCTTCTAAAGTAATCAGATGACCAAAGCGAACTGAAAAATGATTTAGATAAGATATCTGTATGGTGCGAAAAGTGGCAATTGACCCTGAATACAGAAAAGTGCGAAGTTATTCACATGAGTACTAAAAGAAATCCGCTAAATTTCGATTACGCTATAAGTCACACAAATCTGAAGGCTGCAAATTCAACTAAATACTTGGGGATTATAATTACAAATAACCTAAACTGGAACGATTACATAGATAATGTTGTGGGTAGAGCAAAAGCAAAGACTGCGATTCATTGGCAGAACACTTAGAAGTTGCAACAGGTCTACTAAAGAGACTGCTTAAACCACACTCGTCCGCCCTATTCTGGACTATTGCTGTGCGGTGTGGGATCCTCATCAGGTGGGACCGACGGATGACATCGAAAAAGATGAAAGAAGGGCAGCTCATTTTGTGTCACCGCAAAGTACGGGAGATAGTGTCACAGACATGATACGTGAATTGGAGTGGCAATCATCAAAACAAAGGCGTTTTTCGTTGCGACGGGTTCTTCTCATGAAATGTCAATCACCAGTTTTCTCCTCCGATTACGAAAACATACTGTTGGCAGCCACCTACATAGGGAGAAATCAGAGCTCGCACAGAAAAATTTAAGTGCTCGTTTTTCCCGCGCGCCGTTTGAGAGAGGAACGGTAGAGAGAGCTTGAGGGTGGCTCATTGAACCCTCTGGCAGACCCTTTATTGTGAATAGCAGAGTAATTACGTAGAGGTAGGGGAGGGAGGGGGGGGGGGGTGGGCGGTCGTCGTTGTGCGGACGTTGGCCGGCCTCGTGGTGCTGCAAGGCTGCGCTCGTCTATTCACTCCAACCTATCTTGCTCAGTACATAGCTGAACCAAAACTTTCTATCTCCAAGCTCAATCGTTCCGTTTGCTAAGTCCTAAACTGCAAAGATGCTCACTCTCTCTCAGGCAAGCTGAGTAAAAAACGCCACATCCGCACTCTAGGCAAGCTGGGAACGGAAGACCCTTACGGAGACTTCTCCCAGTCCGCTCTTCGCCTCGGTTTCCCCTCCAGAAAAATCACTTACGCCAATTGCAGCGCAAGTCCCGTTAATTATGCGTCGCTTCCCAGCGCCGACCAATGCTTGCTCTGGGAAGTGAACTAATTCCCACAAAATTTCCCTTCCTCTCAACTTCTGCTATTCGGCTCCTCCCAGGCCACCCATCAAGGTTAGCGTCTGCACAAAACACCAATTTTTCCGGAATTCTGACTCCCAGGAGAGTACTTCAAATTCTTCGGTCCTACGTTCCTATCGGAGGCTGGCGTATTTCATTCTGTCGCTCTTCACCTCATTTACTTCAGACTCTGCGGACCGTGAATTCAGTGTGAAGTTGCTATAGTCACGAACACACATATTTTGGCCTCTGTTGGCCGCTCCACCGTAGCTTTGCGCGGCTTTCTGGCATGTTTCACTGAAAATGGGACGACGGACATTTATCAACAGGCGTACTAGTTCTCCGTCTGCTTCCCAGTACACCAGCATGGGGTCAACCACCCCCTCACTGTCACTCATCTTAAGGCAGCTGGAGGCCGCGCCCCGTTACTGCTTTCTCAGAGCTTGAAATGCCCTAAGCTCCCTATTGTCGCTTCCTTTCGCCGCTCCCCACCCGGCCGCGGTCAACTCTGAATACTTCCCTGGGATAAACTAGTCTCCAGTAAATCGACGCGTTTCCACAAAGTTTTCATGTCGTGTGAACTACTTTAAAACCATCACCCGACATTAATTATTCCAATACGTCCATACTATAACCTCCACAAGATGCATTGTGCCTTGTCAGTCATTTTTGTTCAGCCCTACTGTTCGCTCAACGTGAATTAGGTGATCTTTAATGACTTCAGGTAAGGGGCATAGTTCTTGCCATCTTACATTTTACAAAGCGAAATAACAACTTCTGCGAAGTGAAACAAAGACTGCTCTGTGCGCATTCGCGCCAAATCGGTTACAAGTAAGTCAAAGATTATGACAGTCTCTCAGAAATGAACACACACAAGAACCGTATCACTGTAATATATCGATACATCGGAGTACCTATACATTAATAAAACCAAATGTGAATATTGTCACAAAAATGTCTGTTACTTCGCAGAAAAGAAGTATGATATTACTGGTATCGAGAAGTGGGGTTGGAGTGCCGTAATGGTCAGGTAAATAAAGAACCATTACAAGCGTCACATGGATTCACTTCATTATAGAATACGCCAAGTTCATAATTGAGTCCGGTATACTGGCGCGAAGTTTGCCAATCGGGGAATTTTGCGTCACCGCCTCTGTTCCCCCTGCCAAGCCAAATAATGGCGGTGACAATTTCTTCCGCCACCTGATGCGCGTTTTGCTGCAGGTGGGCTGTCGCTCTGTACCGCCCGGGCCGGCCGCAGGCGCCGGGCACGAAAAGGGTGCCACTAGCGGGGCAGGGCAGGGCAGGGCAGAGCAAAGCAGCGCCCAATTAGCGGCACGTGGCGGCCGCGGGGCCTTAACACAGCGGCTCGCTGGCTGGGGCACACGCTATGACAGGTGTATAGTTGTTCACAGCGCTTTTAACGCGGGCACACAGCACATCCTGAATCATATGTTAATTAGTGACTGTAATGGGAATATCTCCGTAGCGATAATGCAACATGTTATTTTGGGTGGACAGTTGTCAGATGAACAAGTAACTTTAAGTAGGCTCCGAGGAACAGTCTCAGGAGCCTTCCCATTTATCTTGGACACTGTTGTTGTTGTTGCTGTTGTTGTTGTTGTGGTCTTCAGTCCTGAGACTGGTTTGATGCAGCTCTCCATGCTACTCTATCCTGTGCAAGCTTCTTCATCTCCCAGTACCTACAGCAATCTACATCCTTCTGAATCTGCTTAGTGTATTCATCTCTTGGTCTCCCTCTACGATTTTTATCCTCCACGCTGCCCTCCAATGCTAAATTTGTGATCCCTTGCCGGCCACGGTGGTCTCGCGGTTAAGGCGCTCAGTCCAGAACCGCGCGACTGCTACGGTCGCAGGTTCGAATCCTGCCTCGGGCATGGATGTGTGTGATGTCCTTAGGTTAGTTAGGTTTACGTAGTTCTAAGTTCTAGGGGACTGATGACCACAGATGTTAAGTCCCATAGTGCTCAGAGCCATTTGAACCATTTGTGATCCCTTAATGCCTCATAACATGTCCTACCAACCGATCCCTTCTTCTAGTCAAGTTGTGCCACAAACTCCTCCCCTATTCTATTCAATACCTCCTCATTAGATATGTGATCTACCCATCTAATCTTCAGCATTCGTCTGTAGCACCACATTTCGAAAGCTTCTGTTCTCTTCTTGTCCAAACTATTTATCGTCCATGTTTCACTTCCGTACATGGCTACACTCCATAAAAATACTTTCAGAAACGACTTCCTGACATTTAAATCTGTACTCGATGTTAAATTTCTCTTCTTCAGAAACTCTTTCCTTGCCATTGCCAGTCTACATTTTATATCCCCTGTACTTCGACCATCATCAGTTACTTTGCTCCCCAAATAGCAAAAATTATCTACTACTTTAAGTGTCTCATTTCCTAATCTAATTCCCTCAGCATCATCTGATTTAATTTGTCTACATTGCATTATCCTTGTTTTGTTTTTTTCGATTTTCGTCTTATATTCCACTCTCAAGACACTGTCCATTCCGTTCAGCTGCTCTTCCATGTCCTTTGGTCTCTCTGACAGAATTACAATGTCATCGGCGAACCTCAAAGTTTTTATTTCTTCTCCAAGGATTTTAATACCTACTCCGAACTTTTCTTTTGTTTCCTTTACTGCTTGTTCAATATACAGATTGAATAGCATCGGGGAGAGGCTACAATCCTGTCTCACTCCCTTCCCAACCATTGCTTCCCTTTCATGCACCTCGATTCTTATAACTGCCATCTGGTTTCTGAATAAATTGTAAATAGCCTTTCGATCCCTGTATTTTACCCCCGCCACCTTCAGAATTTGAAGGAGAGTGTTCCAGTCAACATTGTCAAAAGCTTTCTCCAAGTCTACAAATGCTACAAACGTAGGTTTGCCTTTCCTTAATCTTTCTTCTAAGGTAAGTCGTCGGGTCGGTATTGCCTCAACATTTGTACGGAATCCGAACTGATGTTACCGTAGGTCGGCGTCTGTAAACAATTCGTGTTAGTATTTTGCAGCCGTGGCTTATTAAACTGGTAGTTCGGTAATTTTCACATCTGTCAACACCTGCTTTCTTTGGAATTGGAATTACTATATTCTTCTTGAAGTCTGAGGGAATTTCGCTTGTCTCATACATCTTGCTCACCAGATGGTAGCGTTTTATTAGACCTGGCTCTCCCAAGGCTGTCAGTAGTTCTAATGGAATGTTGTCTACTCCCGGGGCCTTGTTTGAACTTAGGTCTTGGACATTAATGACCGTAAACACAACATTAACAGTACCCTTAGACTTTTTGCACATTACGCGTGCATCTATAATGATGTAGCGTCCGAAAGAATACTTCTGCACGTTCAGTCGGCTCTTCACGCGATTTCAAAGTGGTGCAGAGATTGGCTACATGCTATAGACGATGAGTATTGTGAAACTGTGGACTTGACAAAACGAAAACACTTAGTCCCTTTCGGCTGCAATATCAATGAGCCACAGCTGGAATCGGCCAACAGAAACAAATATCTGGGTGGAAGACTCAGTAGGGTTCCGAAGTGAATTTATCACACAGACTCAGACGTGGGTATATCGGGTGGCAGACTTCACTTTATTGGTAGAGTGCAATCAGAATACAATGGAAACTGCTTAGAAATCGCTCGTGCGACTCATCCTAGAATACTGCCTAAGTGTGTGGCACCTGTACCAAGCAGTACTAATAGGCGACAGTGAAGGTGTACAGAGAAGGGAGCACGTATCGGCACTTGTTTGCGTGAGCATTGGAAGAGCGCCACGGAAATGTTGAAAAACCTGAATTGACAATGGTCTGCCGATGGTTTGCGGGTCTACGGAGGAAGTCTGCTTACAAACTAGCTTTCAGTTATGGGTCTTTGAATATACTAAAACCGGCTACGTCTTGCTCCTCTAGGAAACTACACATCACGCGCAGAACCATTAAAAAATTTCACTCTTCGCGCCCTCCATACGTGAATCCAACAGGAAGAAGCTGGTAAAATGAGAACTACTCTGTGCGGTGCAATATACGCTGAAGAGCCAAATAAATTTGTCCACATGCCTATATCGTGTAGGGCCACGCTAGCACGCAGAAGTGCCGCGACAGGACGTGGCATGAACTCGACTAATGTCTGAAGTAGTGCTAAAGGTTTTGACTCCACGAATCCTGCAAGGGTGTCCATAAATCCGTACGAGTACGAGGGGGTGGAGATCTCTTCTGAACAGCACGTTGCAAGGCATCCCAGATATGCTCAATAGTGTAAATGTCTGCGGAGTACGGTGGGCAGCGAAAGTGTTTAAACTCAGAATGGTGTTCCTGGAGCCACTCTGTAGCAGTTCTGGACTTGAGCGGTGTCGCATTGTCCTGCTGGAATTGCCCACGTCCGTCGGAATGAACAATGGACATGAATGGATGCAGGTGATCAGACAGGATGCTTACGTATGTGTCACCTGCCAGAGTCGTATCTAAACGTATCAGAGGTCCTATATCACCCCAATGGGACACTCCCCACACCATTACAGAGCATTCAGCAGATTGAACAGTCCCCTGCTGACATACAGGGTCCATGGATTCATGAGGTTGTCTCCATATACATACACCTCTATCCGCCCGACACGAGACTTGTCCGACCAGGCAACGTGTTTCGAGTAATCAACAGTCCAATTTCCGTGTTCACGGACCCAGGCGAAGCGTAAAGTTTTGTGTCGTGCAGTCATCAAGCGTAGACAAGGGGGCCCTCGGCTCCGAAAGCCGATATGGATGATCTTACATGGAATGGTTTGCACGCTGTCACTTGTTGATAGCCCAGCACTGAAATCTGCAGCAATTTGCGGAAGGATTGCACTGCTGTCACGTTGAACGATTCTCTTCAGCCGCCGTTGGCCCCTTCTTGTAGGATCTTTTTCCGGCCGCAGCGTTGTCTGAGATTTGATGTTTTAGTGGATTCCTGATGTTCACGGTGCACTCGTGAAATGGTCGCACTGGAAAATCCCCAGTTCATCGCTACCTCGGAGATGCTGTGTCCCATCGCTCGTGCGACGACTAAAACACAAACTCACTTAAATCTCGAAAACTGTCACTGTAGCAACAGTAACCGATGTAACTACTGCGCCAGACACTTGTTTTCTAATACAGGTATTGCCGACCGCAGCGCCGTATTCTGCCTGTTTACGTATCTCTGTATTCGAATACGCATGCCTATACCAGTTTGTTTTGCGCTTCAGTGTATATTAAGTGCCTCCTAAGGCTGGCCAAGGGGCATTTTCTCTCCTGTTTTGACAGGTATTTGCTATATCGTTTTTGCAATAAGTCGCTGCAGTGAGCCCAAACAAATACTATTAATCACGACGGAAAGCGTCGGATTGCTCCCCGTCACAAGACAACGTGATTTTTAGAGCAGAATTTTGCGCGCTTTCTATAAAGCAATCGCAAAGTAGTGCAGTGTGACTTTCGCTCAATCGATGAAACACGAATAACATCCAGTACTCAAGCAGTGACTGAGCAGCGCTGCTGCGTGGCAACAGAAGACAGAGCGGCCCTCGAGTCGCTGCTGCGTGGCAACAGAAGACAGGGCGGCCCTCGAGTCGCTGCTCGTGTACTGGTTATTGTTCACGTTTCACTGTTTCTGTTAACACATATCGATGCAACATATTTTACAATACACTACTTTGCGACCGCTCTATAGAAAGTGAGCAGAATTCCGCTTTAAAAATCACGTTGTCTTGTGATGAAAAACAAACCGACGCTTTCCGACGTGATGAACAGATTTTGTTTGTGCTCATTCGAACTACACATTGAAAAAAAAATAAAAAATATATAATTCCAAATACATTGCTGAACACCAGAGTAAATGAGCCTGACGACTCTTAGGAGGTGTGTGTGTGTGTGTGTGTGTGTGTGTATGTGTGTTTAGGCAGTAATGCTGCCCTGGTTCTGCGCCTGTAGTCTGTTCTGTTAGTCGCAAATAAACTGTACAATGAACAAAGCTCGGCGCGAAAGTGGGGACGTGTTACACTGCAGACCTCGCGGAGCCGCCTAACAGAGCTGTGGCGGCTGCGACGTCTGCGGGGTTGACAATGGCCGGCGGAGCGCTCTGCTGTGGTGTGCTGCCCACACGCACCCCACACGGCATCAGCACGGCCAACACCTTCTAACATACAGGCCTCCCAGCCAAGACGAGTAGGCCATGTGACGTCACTTTCACTAGGCCAGTGGTGGAAAGACAGATTTTGCTACAACTAGCGCTGCTGGTGGCCAAAACTGGATCTAATAGCCATACCAACCATGCAACAAAAGGCACCGGTAGAATACATTGTTCGTTTAATTGAAAATGAGTATATGAAGCACTGCAAGAAAAAGTAGCACCGTCTAAAAAGCAATATGCGATAAGAAATCTGCACCGTGAGATGCTGTGCTTAATTTGTATGGATTTACCTTTATAAGCAATTCGAAATTCTGTGTTTATGTTGGCTAACCTACCCGGGAAACAAAACTTGTGTTCTGTTTACTTTCAAAGTATAGTGGTTGATTCGTCGAAATTACATCTCCGTTTAACTCTGAGATTTGATTTAATCGTTCGAAATGGTGTATAAGTGTTGTGTTCCACGTTGCAGAGGAAATTACGAAAATGGGCCACGAGTAGCGGTGTTTTCTTTTTCTAAAAGCACTGAACTACAGCAGAAATGGATATCTGCAATACATCGTGAAAATTTCCAGGTTACACAGAATTCGAAGGTAAGCTCAGGTTCTTTACAATTCAGTTAGATTGTCTCAGGGTGTGTGTTCTTTAATTTAGAGAGCGGGAGCAACTAATCACATATTTAAGTAGCACGCTCTTTAGATGTTCATTAACAGCTGAATTCGATTGACTTGATGCGCTTCTCTAGAAGATCAACTGCATCACATACATTACTGAGTCACTGGAAAACTGTGATTTACTTATGCAAGAATAGCTTTAGCCTTTTAACCTGAAATACCGAGTGAACAATAATCGATTTGATCTGAAGATAACTGACACTAATCCCATGTGTTAGCATTAGTACCCCTCGGGATTATTACATGTAGCTGATAAAAGATTTTCTCATTATTTCAAGGTCTGCGAGCTCCACTTCACTGAAGACCTCATTCTGAAACAGTGAATATTTCCGACAGTTCCACAGGGAAGAAATATTCTGTGCCACTTCCAAAACCTCGCGTTAAAACAGGAGCCATACCATCCATTCTGCCTAACTGTCCGAAGTATCTTTCGTCAGCTTCTTGTTCGAGGGAAAGTGGAGATGAGAGACGAAAGCGTCTAGAAAATAGAGAGTTAGAAATAGCTATTGCAGCGAGTGTAGCAACTCATGCTCAGTATGAACAGGAAAGACATTTTGTGGACTTTAATGGGTTTGTTAAGTGTTTAGAGGGTATCAAGCTGCCTAATGACTAGCATCTGATAAAGTCAGAAAGTTCCATAACTTTTGTTCTAATAGACGTCAAAGGTATTCCTACACTTTTGTGTTCTGTTGTGGTGACTACTGACCTGAGCATGTATTTATATGAGGGTAAAAGTGTAATCTCAAAACTTGGTACAAGAAAGTTCCCTTTAACTATAAACCATTTAAATGACTTAATTAACACTATTGATAACTTGGAGAACTTTACTAGGAAAAACAATGGTAGCACTGGAAAAGACCACTTGCTATTCATTACTGATTATTTGAAAGATATGGCAAAACATGTTCGAATACTGCCTCAGGCATGGATGTGTGTGTCCTTAGGTTAGTTAGGTTTAAATAGTTCTAAGTTCTGGGGGACTGATGACCTCAGAAGTTAAGTGCCATAGTGCTCAGAGCCATTTGAATCATTTTCTACAGAATGTACACAGTCGGAACGAAACATAATTATACACTTTTACTAAATATCTCATACACAAATTACCTAATCTTGACTGTTGTGGCCAAGTGCTGTCAGAGCTTAAATCTAACAGACATTTTTACTTCAGCTGTTCTAACAGTCCCTGTTAAAAAATTCATCTATAGAGTACAAAAGGAGTTACCAACCAAGAAGCTTTTCAACCTGTGCTTTATCTTAAATCAAGTTTTTAATGGTTGCTGGTAATTTATTGAAAATGTGTATTCCTGAATATTGGACCAAGGTAAGTGATTTTAGGTCTTTATGTAGATTGTTCTTATTCCTAGTATTGGTACCATGTATTGAGCTATTGGTTGGAAGTAGAGACATATTGTTTGCAACAAATTGCATTAAGGAATAAATATACTGGGAAGCAGTGGTTAAAATAACCAGTTCTTTGAGTAGGTTTATACATTATGTTCTTGAATGTACACCACAAATGAGTTATTTCACGCTTTTGCATTGGTTAAATGAGCGTTTGTAATTAAACTTCTCACTGTGACAATATCTCCAATATCTATGCGATCATTGATGAGCCATTCATGCCGCAGTGAATTACATTTTTGCCCCAGTAATAAACTTATGATCACTACAATAATTTCGTCATCCTGTCTGTTAACTGTTACGAAGTATCTCCGTTAGTGTCATTTACTGACTAATGGATCTAGGTTTCTGTAGCGACGTTTTTCTTAACAAGTAAGTCAGATTTTGCATACGATTTTAAACACAACAGAAGGAGATCACACTGTGTTGTGATCAGTGTGCCACATTGCGCGCGATATCATACAAGGGCGGCACAATTTCTCTGTAAAGGGCAAATTTAACGATCAGTGAATTTGCTATGGTTTCACGAAAGAAATACACGTTCATCGGCTCTAGCGCACAGGCTGTCTTGCAGCGGCAGATGTTAGCCTAGCGCTGATGACGTCATAGTTCCGCCGTGAGGCCCGTGTATCAGAAGGTGTTGGCACGGCACGACTGCCAGAGGACGAGAGGCGGCAGGTAGGTTCCGAATCCTCATTCAAGGTCGGAACGTGCAGCTGGTGTTTATATCGGTCACAATATTAACTCTTGTCTTGGCCGAGATACTGAGACAACTATGTCAGAAACATGTTTAAAAATCGAGTACATCTCACGCTTATTAACGTTCGTGTTGACTCTCTAGCCAGAAATATCTGGAAAACGTGCTAAAATTGAGGGGCTCAGCGGCGGTGGCGGCGGGAAGCCGCTGTTGCTGTGTGAACAACTCAAAGCGGGGACTCTAGTGGTGAGTATAACGTCATTCGGGGCTTTCAGCTGAAGTCGTGTGGGTCTGAGGAGACAAGGGGACGTCAGCGAGCGACTAGGCTGCTGCTATTTTCTTCACACTTATTGGTCAACGTCTTTCACGATTAGACTGTTCCCGAGCGCTGTTAAAAGTAAAACTCTTCGTGCTTCGTGTGTCGTTTTAGGTTTTTCAGACGTATAAAACTCTTTGATAATTATTTCTCGGGCATTCAGGCGGGTGGCGTGGTGAAGAAGGAGCGATATTTGCCATCTCCAGGCGTTCCGGATGACTCACTGATTTCTGCAGCGCACCGCCTACACATACTTCCCCCTCTCTTCCCCCCGCAGCCTCTATCGTGCCGCGTCTGGCCGCGCAGCCTGGTGCGGTGGCGAGGCAAGCGCGACGTCGGGGGTCGATCCCGGGTCCTCAGCAGCGCCGCGGCCGACATGACGGCAGTGCGCCATAGACTTGGTCAGTTGTTATTGCTGGAGCGGCTTTCCACGTGTATCGCCACTTTGCTTAGATCGTGATCCAGGGTGGGTCCCACGCCTTGCCTAATCGAAAGATGCTGTCTTTATTTATTAGCTTGTCGTATAGTCGTATCTCTACATCCATCTCTACGCCACACAGACAGTGAATAGCCGATAAAGTCCGCTATACTAGAGCACATCATCTCCCACGGACATCCCATAAATTACGATCGTACCGAGTTGTTGCAACAATCCAACACCTTCTGGAATTTCATTCTAGAAGAAGCCTTCGGCCGTGTCCAACGTGAGTGACAGAAGGGAGCGACAGCAAGCGATTTCTGGATACGCGACACTCCAGCGACAAGCTGCAACATCGGGCGTAAACCTTGGGTGTTCTGCATGAGAGCGACCATGACGCGCTACAAGATGGCTGCTTAGAGCCAACCAGCTGTTTCTATAAAACGACGTCCTTAACCTGTAGAATACTGTAGCTGAAGAGTAAGGCTACAGAATTAGGTTTACTTAAGAAAATAAAGCGGAAAGGAATGTGTGAATGAAATTTACAAAGGAAGGAATATCCATGGAGAATTTATCTTCAACTACGAAGGTCACCAGACAAGTTCTTCGAATACACGTGAATGACCAGAGGAGCATTCGACTATCTCATCAATAAATTAAATAAGAATGTTTTTTTTACATGATCAAGAACTTTAAACAGCCAATAGATGCGGAGATATGACTATTACATGACTAACTACGCTAAATACTAACATAAGCACACAGATTGATTCCATTGAACTCCAGTTGGCTGTGGTGTAGGGGTAACGTATACAGTTTATAATTATGTATGAGGAAAAGGTCCTGGGTTCGATTCCAGCCGGCACGGTAGCTCAGCGTGTTCGGTCAGAGGGTTTAGATACCCTCCGTAATAAAAAAAACTGAGTAAACGGATCAACGAACAACCTGAACGTCATCGGACGTCCGCCATGAACAAATTCAACGAACAATATAGAACAAAATGAGATTAAAAAAAAAATTCCCGGCCGTTCTTATATTTTTACTGACTCAGTTACGATTCTGTATACTAAGTTTTGTGCATACCGTTTACACCGCATCGCTAAGTATATTTTTAAGGTCTTGCCAAAGAACATGATCTTCAGGCCTATCTCAGTATATCACACACACTTAATTCCTAATAAATTACAATGAACCATAAAATTTTACAGATATTTGATGTTGCGAACGTAATTCATCAGCAGTCAGTGTTAAGGCCAAGTGTTTCAATTACTCTGAATAGTCTGTAAAAGTAAAGGTTACAAAATACAAAACTCAAACGTTTTGTGTAATGATTTGTCTAAAAGTATGAAATAAAAAATATTAGGGAAACGTTTGGTGCACCTCATTTTCTGTTTATGATTTCGAGCATCATTCAAAGGCACGAAGAACGTTTCTCTCATCTACTTATTTCTTTTACACAACGCACCAATGTATCTTTTTATGGGCAGAACAGCTAGGTCTTGAACAGATGACATTATTGACACTTCATTTACAGCAGCTTTTCGTGAAATATTTCCATTTTTCAATCAGGCAAGGCTTTTGACCCAACCTCGAGCGCGATCTAAGCGCAGTGGCTATGTACGCGGAGATCCGCTCCAATCGCAATGACTGAAGAAGTCTAGGACGCAGTGTCGCCACGCCGACAGAGACCCGCATATGCGGCGCCCAGCAGAAACCAGTCATCATCAGAACGCCTGTCTCTAGATGGCGAATATCGCGCCTTCTAGACGGCGCCACTCCACCGGATACCCGGGAAATAATCAAGACTTCGTTCTTATTAACGTTGTCGATGGCGGCTGAGCGCGCAGCATAAATACCGAGTCTCGCTTGTGCCAACTTAATTTTTTTTTGTTTTTTACTTTTATAGAAACACCCAAATTCACTAAAAGTTGAAAATGTTAATTAACAAATACTGAATAATAAATCTCTAATAAAAGTAAAAATTTTTACTTTTAATTACTAGTTGCATGAAAAATGCGTGTAATCACAATAAATTAAAGTTTAATGCAAAATGCAAAACATCAAATAGAAAATTAAATGCTTTTCAAGTTGTACAAATTGAACGGTATCACTAATTTAAACAGTTTTTTATTTGAAAATGAGGCGTTTCATGTATCTTTATCACATTTTAATTTACTGCAATACGACCAATAATTAAAATTAGATACATGTTAGAAGAGAACGTTGCCGTGCTCTTCAGTTCTGAGACTGGTTTGATGCACGTCTCCATGCTACTCTATCTTGTGCAGACTCCATCTCCGAAAACGTGTAACTACTGCAACCCTTAACAATTGGGACCTGCTTGCTCTATTCATCTCTTGATCTCGCTCTACCTCTTTTACCCCCCCCCCCCTCCCCGTCACCGTTCGATTCATCCCTCTAACGGCCAGGCTAGTTCTCAAGTACACAGAAATGGAATTAATTCTGAGACGCGGCGGTACGATAGTAACAGGTCGGTATACACCATACGAAAGTCTAACGGAGATGCGCGATAAAGAGATGGAAATTACTAGAAGAGAAGCGACGTTCAAGGGAAAGGAATGTGAAAAAAAATTGAATGGTTCAAATGGCTCTAAGCACAATGGGACTTAACATCTGAGGTCATCAGTCCCCTGGACTTAGAACTACTTAAACCTAAGTAACCTAAGGACACACATCCATGCCCGAGGCAGGATTCGAACCTGCGGCCGTAGAAGCAGCGCGGTTCCGAACCGAAGTGCCTAGAACCGCTCGCCCACAGCTGCAGGCACAAAAAATTGAGTAACACACAAATCAGGAATGTAGGTATTAGGGATCATCCGTTGCAGTGGCTTGTGCAGTATATCTACTGTAGATGCCGACGTCGGTGTCTGCGGTGTATGCGTTACTCAGCAATGAAAACTTTCTTTTATAGTCGAGTCATCGCTCTCCTGACTAGTCTGACGTGGGCCGCCACGAACTCCTCTTCATATCGGACTAGCACTTGCACCGTACGTCCTCAATTTTTTGTTGGATGTACTCCAATCTCTATTTTCCTCTACAGTTTTTATCCTCCATAGATGCCTTTAGTGCTGTAGATTCTATTCCCTGCTGTCTTACATGTCCTGTTATTCTGTCCCACCTTCTTGTCAGTCCTTTACATGTATCCCTTTCTTCGCCGATTCTGCGCAAAACCTACTCATTCCTTACCTTATCAGTCCACCTACCTTACGTAGCACCACATATCAAACTCTTTGATTCCTTTCTTTTACAGTTGGCCCACAGTCCATGATTCAGAGCCATACAATGCTGTGCTCCAAACGTACACGCTCAGAATTTTTATCCGATTTTGATATAAACCTGATCGGCATTCTAATTTCCAGCTACTGCTCTTTACTTTCCAGGTTCTTTGGTTCACTCTCTATGCATATTCGTTATTCATTAAAATTCCATTCCATTACACACATCCTGTAATTGTTCTTCACTTTCACAGAGGCTAGCAATGTCACCAGCGAATCGTATCGTTTATATCTCTGCACCTTCAATTTTAAAAACCTACTCTTGAACGTTCCATTTGCCTCTTCTCTGTACAGATTTAAAGAGTAGCGGCGAGATACGGCGTCCGTAACGTAGACTCTCTTAATCCGAGCACTTAGTTCTTGCTCTTCCATTCTTATTATACCCTATCGATCCTTGTGCAAATTGTACATCATTCATTTTTCCCTATAGCTTATTCCGATTTTCCTCAGCTTGCATCATTTTTACATTTTCGAATGCTGTTTCCAAGTCGGAAAATCCTATAACCGTGTGTCTATTTTTCTGAAGTCTCACTTCGAGTACCAAGCGCAATGTCATAACTGCCTCTCTCTTGCCTTTACCTTCCCGAAAGCCAAAGCGATCGTTACCTAATCTATTCTCAATTTCCTGATCTATTCTTCGGTCTATTATTCTTGTCAGCAAGCAATGTTCATTAAGTATTCCGCTGATCGTGCTGCAGTTTTATCTACCACTGTGTGGATATTTTTCGGAAAGTCTGATGATATGTCTCCGGTCTCTCAGATTTTGCACATCACCTCGGATAGAAGCTAGGTTTTCAGAAACTCCGAAGAAACGTTATGTATCTCGTCTGCCTTCTAAATCTACATCTACACCGATACCGATACTCTGCAAATCACATTTAAGTGTCTGGCAGGGGGTTCATCGAACAATCTATCATTCCAATCTCGTAAATCGCGCGGAAAGAACGAACAATTAGATCTTTCCCTGCGAGCTCTGATTTCCTTTATTTCATTATGGTGATCGTCTCTCCCTATGTAGGTCAGCGTCAACAAAATATTTTCGCGTTCGGATGAGAAAGTTGGTGATTAGTATTTCGTGAGATTCCGTCGCAACAAAAAACGCCTTTGGTTTAGTGATGTCCATCCCAAATTCTGGATCACTTCAGTGACAATCTATCACCTATTTCGCGATAATACAAAAGGTGCTGCCCTTCGTTGAATTTTGTCGATGTACTCCGTCAATGATATCTGGTAAGGATCCTACACATCGCAGCAGTGTTCTAAAAGAGGACAGACAAGCGTAGTGTAGGCTGTCTCCTTAGTAGATCTGTTACCTTTTCTAAGTGTCCCGCCAGTAAATCGCAGTCTTTGGTTAGCCTTCCCCACAACATTTTGTGTGTGTTCCTTCCAATTTAAATTGTTCGTAATTGTAATTCCTAGGTGTTTAGTTGAATTTACGGTCTTTAGATTAGACTGCTTTATCGTGTAACCGAAGTTTAACGGATTCCTTTTAGCACTCATGTGGATGACCTCACTTTTCTTATTTAGGGTCAATTCCGATTTTTCGCACCATAGCTCATTTAATCTCACGTCTCTACTCGAATTCTGAGTCTTAATACGGGATCCCCTACGTCTTCTACAGCGACAAGCACTTGTTCCTCATTTACGTCATCGGACGAATTCTCCTCCTCGTACACGCCCTCAATGTACTCTTCACGCCTCCGCTTTTAACAGTGGTATTCCCTCGTGATGTTGGCGCCGTCGCTTTTAATACGGCCCTAAACCGACACTGCGGGCCGCCGGCAGAAAAGTATTTTCCGCATCTGAATGGGACGAGTCTCGAGGCGGAGCGGCGGAGTTAATCTTTCAGCAGTCGCCTCGGCCGCGGGCGCCGCCGCCTTAATACAATCTGCGCCCGCTTTCGGCGCCGCTGAATTAAACAGTGCGGCACGGCAGTTGCGCCGCCGCTGCGACATTCAGCCAGACAGGCAGGCAGCCCGTGGCATGGCGTGGAGTGGGCTGCGCCGGGCCCTACCTACCCGCTCAGCACACGGCGTGAACTTTTCATGCGCCGCGCCATCTTCCCCACTCGGCTACGCTGTGGCTTTCACGGCGGGCTGCCGCGGTGCCCGAGTTCCACGTGACGTTTCCTCCCCTTCCACTCCTTTTTTCCGTCCTCTCCGTCTCTGCCGGGAACCTAAACAGTGCCAACTCCTGCATTTATCCGGACTACTACACACGTTTTCACCGAGACATTTAAAGGTTACGCGCGTATCTCGCGGTGAACGGCGGAGGATACACCACGCACCCTCGGAACCCCCTCCCCATTCCCACCTCACAAATTCTGTGCGGTAAACGACAAGCTGTACGCTTCGGTATAAGGCAATTTTACCAAATTCAATAAAATTTTTCTGGGTTTGTGACCATTATCAATATATAAAACTACCGACGTTTCGGTCCCTGTTGCAAGCGACCTTCAAGTAGTTTTGTAAACAAAAACCACCTTGAATGAGGTCACTTGCAACAGGGACCGAAACGTCGGTAGTTTTATACAGACAGGTCGAAAAAAATGTATCCACTGTTTAAAAGTCCATAACTTGCAAACTAATTGACGGAGTTGTCTCATTTTTGGTGAAAGTGTAGCTTAAAGTCCAATTTAAAGGCCGGCCGATGTGGCCGAGCGGTTCTAGGCGCTCCAGTCTGGAACTGCGCGACCGCTACGGTCGCAGGTTCGAATCCTGTCTCGGGCATTGATGTGTGTGATATGCTTAGGTTAGTTAGGTTTAAGTAGTTCTAAGTCTAGGGGACTGATGACCTCAGATGTTAAGTCCCATAGTGTTCAGAGCCATTTGAACCATATCAACACAAACTTTCTGGCAGATTAAAACCGTGTGCCGGACCGAGACTCTAACTCGGGAACTTTGCCTTTCGCGGACAAGTGCTCTACCAACTGAGCTACCCAAGCACGACTCAGGCCCCGTCCTCACAGCTTTACTTCCGCCAGTACCTCGCCTCCTACCTTCCAAACTTTACAGAAGCTCTCGTGCTCATTCTCCATATCAACACTGTCCGCCAAGAACTCCATAAAGCGAAAATTCATGGACGACCAGCTATACTGAAACCATTAGTGACGACAACCAACTCAAAGAAGCGTAAAATATGGTGTCAGGAGCATAAATCCTGGACGGCTGATCAGTGGAAACACGTCATATGGTCCGACGAGTCAACGTTTTCGTGATTTCGAACAATGGGCCAGGTTTATGGGTGGACAACGCCGAAATAAGCCTAAAATCCCGATTACTTGATTCCAACGGTTAAGCATGGGTGGAAGTGTGATGGTGTGGGCAGCCATACCATGTTATTCTGCTGGTCCCACCATTAATCTCAAAGGCCGTGTTACAACCAACGATTATGGGAACATTTTAGGTGAACAGGTGCACTCCTTGATTCAAATAGTGTTCCCCAAAAGTGTTGCCATATTTCAGGACGACAGTGCACCCATTCACACAGCCAGCACAGTACAGTCGAGGCATGAGGAGCATGCAAATAAACTGCAGCGTCTTCTTTGACCTGCACAATCCCAGGACTAAACATTATCGAGCGATATTGGAGCGCAGACTCCGGAGCAGATTGCCGCCTCCCTCGTCACTACAGGAGTTAGTAGAGGTTCTGATCGAAGAGTGCCGTAACGTTCCACTGGAGACTACACAATGATTACACGCAAGTGTTCCACGAAGAATCGCAGCTGCATTACCGGCAAGTGGGGGCCCAACCCCGTTATTAGTAATGCATTCCCAAGTAAGTAAAGGTGATCACATTATTTTGCCTATCCCCTGCGTGAAGAGTTTGACAGAGCACTGAAAGACCTAAGTCGAAAAAGGGCCCCGGGAATAGACAACATTCCATTAGAACTACTGAGAGCCTTGGGAGGGCCAGTCCTGACAAAACTCTACCACCTGGTGAGCAAGTTGTATAATAATTCCAATCCTAAAGGAAGCAGGTGTTGACAGATGTGAAAATTACCGAACTATCAGTTTAACAAGTCACAGCTGCAAAATACTAACGCGAATTCTTTACAGACGAATGGAAAAACTGGCAGAAGCCGACCTTGGGGAAGATCAGTTTGGATTCCGTAGAAATGTTGGAACACGTGAGGCAATACTGACCTTACGACTTATCTTAGAAGAAAGATTAAGGAAAGGCAAACCTACGTTTCTAGCATTTGTAGACTTACAGAAAGCTTCTGACAATGTTGACTGGAACACTCTCTTTCAAATTCTGGAGGTAGCAGGGGTAAAACACAGGGAGCGAAAGGCTATTTACAATTTGTACAGAAATCAGATGGCAGTTATAAGAGTTGAGGGAAATGAACGAGAAGCAGTAGTTGGGAAGGGAGTGAGACAGGGTTGTAGCCTCTCCCCGATGTTATTCAATCTGCATATTGAGCAAGCAGTAAAGGAAACAAAAGAAAAATTCGGAGTAGGTATTAAAATCCATGGAGAAGAAATAAAAACTTTGAGGTTCGCCGATGACATTGTAATTCTGTCAGAGGCAGCAAAGGACTTGGAAGAGCAGTTGAACGGAATGGACAGTGTCTTGAAAGGAGGGTATAATGTGAACATCAACAAAAGCAAAACGAGGATAATGGAATGCAGTCGAATTAAATCGGGTGATGCTGAGGGAATTAGATTCGGAAATGAGACACAAAGTAGTAAAGGAGCAAAATAACTAATGATGGTCGAAGTAGACAGGACATAATATGTAGGCTGGCAATAGCAAGGAAAGCGTTTCTAAAGAAGAGAAATTTGTTAACATCGAGTATAGATTTAAGTGTCAGGAAGTCGTTCCTGAAAGTATTTGTATGGAGTGTAGCCATGTATGGAAGTGAAACATGGACGATAAATAGTTTTGACAAGAAGAGAATAGAAGCCTTCGAAATGTGGTGCTACAGAAGAATGCTGAAGATTAGAAGGGTAGATCACATAACTAATGAGGAGGTATTGAATCGAATTGGGGAGAAGAGGAGTTTGTGGCACAACTTGACTAGAAGAAGGGATCGGTTGGTAGGACACGTTGTGAGGCATCAAGGGATCACCAATCTAGCATTGGAGGGCAGCGTGGAGGGTAAAAATCGTAGAGGCAGACCAAGAGATGAATACACTAAGCAGATTCAGAAGGATGTAGGCTGCAGTAGGTACTGGGAGATGAAGTTTGCACAGGATAGAATAGCATGGAGAGCTGCATCAAACCAGTCTCAGGACTGAAGACCACAACGACAACATCCCCTGTAGCTCTCCCTAAGGTGCGCGTTCATAGGGACGCCACGACGCTGCAGCAACACTCGCGCTGGGAGGCACAGTAAGCTACACACGCAGAGAGGGTGGACGGAAGGAAAGACGAGCCCGGAGCGGTCGCCGGCAGAGCAGGGCAGGGACACAGCCGCCGCCGCTGACAGCTAATCGGCGGCATGTAGCCCGCAGCTAGCTCTCGGCTAATGCGCTTACCGCGTCAATTTGCTCCGCGGAATCAATTAAAACGCCATTACCACGCCCGCATAATCTTCCCCCGCGCGACCCCGCGAGGTCTGCTACACGCTCACGCAGGCCTGTTTGCGGTTGACGCGGCGTCCACGTCACTTCGCACATTCCCCCTCTAAACTTCAAAAACTCTGCCGCGCATTCTCTCTAGAGTTTCGGCAGATATTTGGAATGTCTAAAAGTCCGCGCAAACAAACACTGCTTGTCACTATTTTCGCACTACTACAAGAGTCAGTCTGACGTGTGTTGGGCAAATGCCAGTCCAAGCCACAGCTACTCTTAACACTGAAGAGAACTCTTCAAGTCGCACGGTACCTGTTCCTCGCCGAACCTATCGCTAACTCGTCTCTCGCATTCTAAGCGCTGCCAGCAATTCTTTGACCCAACAACGGGGTCATAGGATTCACCGACTAGCGTCCACCATGCGTCCACACCAGATGCGTGATGAGCAACCGAATTTCAAAACACAAGCTAAGAAAATAGAAATGTAACAACGAAAAGACATAAATACATAATAATAATAATAATAATAATATAAATATGGTTTTTGGAACAGACAAATGTAAGAAAAATAGCATAGTCAAGGGAAAACACACTAAACATGAAGATTACATATTGGATAACCACAGCGACTGCATAGAAGCGATGGAAAAAATAGATGCTATAAATATCTAGGATACAGACAAAAAATAGGAATAGATAATACAAATATTAAAGAAGAACTAAAAGGAAAATATAGACAAAGACTAACAAAAATACTGAAAACAGAACTGACAGCAAGAAACAATACAAAAACTATAAATACTTAAGCTATACCAATATTGACCTACGCATTTGGAGTAGTGAAATGGAGTAACACAGACCTAGAAGCACTCAATACACTTACACGATCACAATGCCACAAATATAAAATACATCACATACATTCAGCAACAGAAAGATTCACATTAAGCAGAAACGGAGGAGGAAGGGGATTTATCGACATAAAAAACCCACATTATGGACAGGTAGACAATTTAAGAAAATTCTTTATAGAACGAGCAGAAACTAGCAAAATACACAAAGCAATCACTCATATAAATACATCGGCTACACCACTGCAATTTCATAACCACTTCCACAACCCTTTAGATCACATAACATCAACAGATACGAAAAAAGTAAATTGGAAAAAGAAAACACTACATGTCAAGCACCCGTATCATCTAACACAGCCACACATCGATCAAGACGCATCCAACACATGGCTAAGAAAAGGCAATATATACAGTGAGACGGAAGGATTCATGATTGCAATACAGGATCGAACAATGAACACCAGATATTACAGCAAGCGTATTATTAAAGATCCCAATACCACAACAGATAAATGTAGACTTTGCAAACAACAAATAGATCATATCACAAGCGGATATACAATACTAGCAAATACAGAATACACCAGAAGACATGACAATGTAGCAAAAATAGTACAACAACTTGTCATACAACAAACTAATAAAACAACACGTTCCCACATACAAGTATGCACCACAAAATGTACTGGAGAATGATAAATACAAATTATACTGGAACAGAGCCATTATAACAGATAAAACACCACCACATAACAAACCTGACATCATACTCACCAATAAAAAGAAGTTAACACAACTAATCGAAATATCCATACCCAATACAACAAATATACAGAAGATAACAAGAGAAAAAATTGAAAAATGCATCCAACTGGCTGAGGAAGTCAAGGACATGTGGCATAGGAGTCATACCACACAATATCCACCAGTACATCAACGCAATACAGCTACATCCAAACGTATATATACTACTACAAAAATCTGTAATTACTCATACATGTTCAATTACCCGAAAGTTCCTAAATGCAATGTAACATATATCGTGCAGTTAAAAGGAAGTCACGCTTGATCAAGGTCCGCGTCACTTTCAATTTTTAACCAGACAAAACGTCTGAGAAAGGGAAGACGATAATAATATTATAATTATAATAATAATAATAATAATAATAATAATGTTTAACAGTTGCAGTTTCCCAGGCGGTGTGCATAAGCTGCCTCCCCGTCTTCCTATCAAGATAAATCCTATTGTGAACATTTTTCCTCTTTAAATTTTTGAAGTCCAGTGAGTTCTTGGTCTTCCCAACCGCTGAACTACTTCAATTTCTGTCTCCATTGCCAACGACCTTGCCGAAATGGTAACACCCATTCCCGTCAGATCACCGAAGTTAAGCGCTGTCGGCCTTGACTAGCACTTGGATGGGTGACCGTCCGGGTCTGCCGAACACTGTTGGCAACCGGGGTGCACTCAGCCCTTGTGAGGCCAATTGAGGAGCTACTTAAGTGAGAAGTAGCGGCACCGGTCATGAAAACTTACGGCCGCGAAAGCGGTGTGCTGACCACGTGCCCCTCCATATCGGCATCTGGTGACGCCTAAGGTCTGAGGACGTGACGGCGGCCGGTCGGTCCCGTTGGGTCTTCAGTGCCTGTTTGTTTGTCTTTTTCTGTCTCCGTAATTCCAACTGTCTTGTTGGTTCCATCCTTAACGGCCCAAAAGTGTTATTCTGGTAGTGATGTCATATTTACAACCATCTCTCGTCTCTTCATTTCTTAATTCGTCCGCTGGTTTTTCCTGTACAGCGGACATCCACAACATCTGTAGCCGCCATTAATCACTATTTGTGTCGGTCCGTGTTTCTATAGCATAGGACTGGTCTGAAGCAGCTGTTGTATGGGGGCAGCAAAACGAAAACGAGAGGTGGTGAAAGTAAGTAAACTGTTTATTATTTCAAAAGTAATCGCCGTAACTGTTAACACATGAATCCCACTGTGTATGACAAGACGGTCAATGGTTTCACGCAAAAATGTTTGATGTCAGAAGCAAATCAACGACTACGAAAGTCTTTCTTCAGGGCTCCAAAAATACGCCAATGGCATGGGGACAGATCGGGACTGTGACAAGGATGTTTAAGGGCTTCCCAGCGAAAGTTCTGCACCGTAGCATCGGTTAAAGCACCTCGAGTTCTATCAATACCGAACACATCTGGCGGTTTTCTTCCATTTCTCATCCAGGCGCCCTCGGCAGTAGGGTCCCTCGCTGGTGGTGCTGCAGCTATTGCTCGAACGCTGAAGAACGCGCAAAATTCCCAAGCGCAGTTAGGCGACGCAAGAAGACATAACCGCATGATGGAAGCCGCAGCCATCGGAAAAGAACCACACTTGAAAGCGTACAGTAAAGGGCTTAGTCTATTCATAAACAAAAAAAAGCCCATTAGCTGTCCTTCCAGATCGACCACTCACAAATACTGATATTCTTGAGTTTGTTAGAAACAAATTCAACATTCCAAACTTCCGTGGTGTGTTTATGAGGGATACATTACCGAGGACTATGTGGAAAACTGGTGAATGTGGCGTCGTGAATTTGGATGTTGCTGGAGGCCCCGGCACCCACTGGGCATCATATGTTATGAAAAATGCGGATACCGTCTAGTATTTCGACTCATTTTGTGACCTGCAACCACCAGAAGAATTACAACTATACTTCACTCACAGGAGACGTGTGTTCTACAATTATCGGCGCTACCTGGACTTTAGTACATACTTCTATGTGCATCTATGCATCATGTTTCTCTTGACGTTTACAAAGAAGAAGAAGCATGCTATATAAGGAGGAGCTTTAAACATACCTTTATCAATTGATGTTCAGATGCAATGTCGTAAACTTTGACGTTAAAAGAACGATCACTTGTATTGCGTGCAAATTACTTCCCGTCAATTGATTTGAGCATTGGTGAATGGAGTATTGATTGGACTGGAGACGTACAACAGCATCCCAAATATCACTGAGACTAACAACAAATTGCATCTGGTTATTAATGGTGAAAAAGATATTGTGAAAATAGATCTGGGTGCATACGATATCGATGATTTAAACAATGTCTTAAAACAGTCTGGGAAAGGTATTGAGCTACGTGCAAACATCAATACACTTAAATCTGAAATAAGTTCTGTAAATGCAACTATTGACTTTAACAGGAAAGGTTCAATAGGGCGCCTACTGGGTTTCACAAAACGACAGGTTTTGAAGAAGGATCCAAGTAAATTTTACTAATAAGATCAGACTGTGGACATACTTCCCGTCAGCACAACCCGAGTCGAGTGTAACATTGCAACGAACTCCTATCTCAACGACAGTCTGATTCATGCTATGTACGTATTCTTCCCCTCAGTTGCAACGGGGTATGAGATTGTTGAGAGCCCTGCCAATACAATTTACCTTCCAGTGACAGCTCAGACACAGGACTATTTGGAGCTGCGTAGTGTGGACCAGAATAATCAACTTGTTGGCTTTCGTGGTGAAGAAATAACTGTACAATTACGTCTAAGCCAGGATGTCGTACGGTATAAAACAAGTGCATGCAATCCACAGCACATCACTTCGCTATCAAACCATGAAGTGATAACACGTGCGAACGACGAGTTTCTTAAATCAGTTGGTTCTTAACCTCGCAATGACGTTACAGCTAGTCCAGTAGAGTATGATGAGAGAATTATACGTCAGGAATACTTCTCCTATAAACCTTACGCTTCAACCACATTTAACAAGAATGATGAAATTGGGATTGTCATCCAGCACTAAGACGAACTCACGCTTCAATGCAAGAATTTCATATATCTAGAGGGGTCATTCAAGAAAACCGACGGCAGCGACACGATGAGATCCAAGCTTACACGTAACGCTTTAGCATTCCTGTTACAAGAGATACGCTATGAACTCAGTGGGTCTGAGATCGCCCGTACACGCAACATCGGCATAATATCAATCTTAGAACATACGCCTCTGCATCACCCGCGGATTTGCATAGTTCAGAAAATGAAGGGTGGTTCATAGACGATCCAGAGGATAGAACAGTTGCAGAGTACATGCGATTTACTGCATGCATACCTCTAAAAATGCTCATGGGATACTTTGAGTACGTGAGACAGATTAATACGAACGCTAAACAAGAATACATTCTGGTACGGAGTGTCACGGATAATAACGCATACATTCAAGAAGCTCAAGAAGAGAATGTGATCACAATCAGCGAGATAATATGGAAAATGCCTCACATTAGTGTATCAGACGAGGAGTATTTTAAGCTTTTAAAAGTCCTGAATTCCGGTACATTTCTATCACTGACATTTCGCTCATGGGAGGTTTCCGAGTACCCAGTGTTATCAAGTGCGAGCAGACAAACACGGGCTATTAAAACCTCCTTGCAGCTAGAAACGCCTAGATTCATCATACTTGCGTTTCAGACTGATAGAAGAAGCAATATAACTAATGATTCCACCGTGTCCGACAACTGCAACTTAGCTAATGCCGAAGTCTACCTTAATTCATAATTATACCCATATGACAATTTATACTTGCAGAGGAATGAAAATGTATACAGTCTAGTATGTGACATGTATGCAAGGTTTCGTGCTTCTTACCATGAAATTGCTGAAAAAGAGCGAGGAGGATGTCTAATCAGTCCATGGAAGTTCAAGGAGCTTTCACCGATCATTGTAATCGACTGCTCGAAACAAAACGAGATAATTAAGTCTGGACCTATAGATGTGTGAATTGAATTTGTATCTTCGACAAATTTCCCAGAACACACTACCACATATGCTCCAGTTCCACATGACTGTGTGATCAACTACTGCTGACTCATCGGTATTCTGCAACGAGCTATATAAATGAATGGGTGATGCATCACACTTAGAGCATTTCACAATGGCATCTCAAAGCTTGAACATCATTGCAGACGCGCAGGGTTTCTATGATGGTGAGCATAGTCAGTTCATATTTAAAGATGTTGCATTCGTAGCACACACAGACATTCTCAGCAAACATTGCATCACTGAGGTCTTTCGAGTACGTGAAGTGTGCTAAGACATGGAAGAGTTCAAAGTGGTTAACACATTTCTACCATGGAATTCACTGGGATGATCCTGGCATGCCCTATAAAGATATGGTGACTGCATTTAAGTTATTCGATCACACGGATACCATCATCTACATGAAGGGGAAGGAGAAGATCTCATGGGTGCATCAAATCTTCAAGTTTGCTGCTATTCAAGACCTAGAATTTCATGGGCGTCCTCCTCTCCATAGACTCAAGAAGAAGAAGAAGAAGAAGAAGAAGAAGAAGAGGAGAAGGAGATGATGATGATGAAGATGTGTGAAAACAGTGTTGCTGTGTCCGCTTCTGAAAATGTAAAACTACTTAATTACTTTTAAGTGGGATGAGAAATAAATGAATTTTTACCTCACAACCTCTATGTTCTATTTTTCGACCCTGTTCCCACTTTCACAGTGTACAGTTTTACCCACTTGCTTTGTCCGTGGTTTTCTTCAAGCACAGGAGATATAATTTCAGACATGTCTATTTCTGCAGCACTTTACTATTTCCAAGAGGGAGACTTGGCTCCTATTTGCATAGGCATGTGACGGCAGTTTTAACACTGAGTAGCTGCGCCTGCGAGGGTGAGCCATTATGCAGACATCTCACTGGACGCACAGATACAAAAGCTATGCGTCATCGTGCCAGCAGCGGTCTCACAGTGAAAACGTATTTCGACAGGTAATTTCTCAGGTGTCATGTATCAAAGGAATGTGACCGCCTCATCCTTGCGGGACCCGAGCTGACATCTGCACATGGTTTGGCAGCTGACAGTCGCATCGTCATTTTGCAGGGCCACCGGTGCATCCCAATTCCTGGGAGCGTGTGCGGTAGCATCCTGTGCGGTCCAGTGGACAGTGCATGCTTCGCGATTGAAAGATTTTTAACTGTGTGTAATTAAGTGTGATGTGTGTTTCATGATGCTATTCCTTGCGCAATAGGAATAAAAAAAGAAATGTGATTGATCACAAGACCTGCATCTTTCCAAACAGCATAGAATGATGAGCAAGAGAAATCCAGCCACTGCAAACTGATTTTTTCTATATAAATAAACAATATACCCTTGAATTTCCCCTTCCTGAGATCCTTAAGTGCCTATCAATCAAAAGGACAGATCCTTTTAGCTGAACAATATGGTAAGGATGTGTCCATCAAATGAGAACAATAGGTTTGCCCCAGAGTGCATACCTGTCCCTGATGTAGGCAACCTGCACTAACAAAATGAGCTGTCAACCCTGTTGCTCTACTACTTTCAGTGTTACAAATGGTTCACACGGTTTACAAATGGCCGGATGGAAATTGAAGATGACCCTCGTTTAGGACGCCATTCGACATCTACCGATGCTGCTCATGCCAGGAACGTCAACAAAGTTGTGCATGCCTATCAAAGACAGACTGTCCGAGAGGTTACAGAAGCCTGAAATATTCCAGTTGGATAGTGTCATGAAATCCTGACAAAACATCTTGGGAATGCATCGTGTTACCGCCAGTTTCGTCTCACAACTCAACACCAGAAAGACATTCACCTATCTCTGAAGAGCTTTTGGATCGTGCAAATGAGAACAAGATATTCCTTAAGAGAATTTTAACTCGTGATGAGACGTGGGTCTACAGTCATGACGTTGAGACCACGGTTCAATCTTCAAAATGGGTCGGGAAACGTTCTCCAAGACCAAAAAAGCTTGTTAGGTCACGTATAATGACAAAGCAATGCTGATAGTTTTCTTTGAGTTTGGAAGATTAGTTCACTATGAATTCGTGCCACAGGAAGAAATTGTTAATGGGTGGTGCCATCGGGACGTGTTGCGAAGCATGCGAGAAGGAAACGGCCTGAAACGTCGTTGGACAATTCACGGCTCTTCCATCACGATAACGCACCAGCACATTCGTACCTGCTCGTGCGCGACTATTGCCTCACCCTCCGTACTCACCAGGCCTGGTCCCTGCGGACTTTTTTTCTTTATTTCCAAACTCGAGAACCCAGTTGGAAGGATGAAGATTTTCAACGACAGACAAAATAAAAGAAAATTCGCAGACGGCGCTTCGCGCGATCCAGCAAGAGGCGTACCATGACTGCTTTGGAAGTGGAAACAGCGTTAGGAGCAGTGTATCAATCATGGAGGAGAGTATTTCAAAGGAGATCATGCGCAATAAGTGAAAGGTATGCGTGGAAAAAATTTGTGGACGAAGTTCCGGAATTTTTTGAACAGACCTCGTAAATAAAAATTGAAGGCAATAGTAGTTACAAAATAATAAATATGAACAGGAATCATGCAGAATCACCAGGGCAGGTAACTTAAAGCCACATAAATACGCCTTTTTGTACTGGCCAATACAAACAGTGTCAAGGCAACGGTGAAATGTTTGTGCTTGCGTTACACACACACACACACACACACACACACACACACACACACACACACACACGATAAAAAGGCGACTGAGACATGAAGCGGCCTCTACCAGGAACACACTGCACGGCGCCGGGAACAGAGGAGCTCCAGCCACCGGCCGCGCCGCATCGCATCGCGTCGCGTGTCGCATGCCATGGCGGACCGGTCGGGCGCGCAAGCCACGCACGTGCGTTGGGCGCGGGAGGGGCGCGGGGAGGGGAGTCCCCTGTCCGCTATCTGCGGCGGAAGCCGGCGTGCTCTGCGGCACAGGGCTGCCAACACCACCGGCACGCGACCGCCACGCACTTCCGCCCCCAGCACGTGCCGCGGCTGCTGCTATCACCCACGCTCCGTATCATATAAAGGCACGCTTATAGCAGCAGAAGGGCACGCATTACTACTACTACTACTACTGCTGCTGCTGCTGCTGCTAGGTACTCGAGTCTACAGCAGAGTGACACAAGGGGGCCCTGCTCAGTGCTGTTACAGCCTGCCTGGGAACAGTGTATCGCCAAAGTAAAGGAAACACATATGGACCTCTATTATCCGACCTCTGATTAACTGACTCCTCCGATTCTCCGACCATGTTGTCCGATATTTGCGCTTCGCACCGAACAGCGTGCCTGCGTCATCGATCGATTTCACTCCTGTGACAACTGATGTCCGTTGGCTGGTTGGTTGTTCCGGGGGAGGGGATCAAACAGCGAGCTCATCGGTCCCATCGGATTACGGAAGGAAGTCGGCCGTACCCTTATAAAGGAACCATCCCGGCATTTTCCTGGAGCAATTTAGGGAAATTACGGAAAACCTACGTCAGGATGGCCGGACGCGGGATTGAACCGAGGTCCTCCCGCATGCGAGTCCAGTGTGCTAACCACTGAGCCATCTTTTTTTTTTCTTCATTTTGTTCGTTGTTGATCGTTGTGTTTGGTCGTTGCGGACGTCACAGTGACATCCGTTCAAGTTCGTTTTTGATCCTTCCACTCAGTTTTTTTTATTACAGAGTCCAACCGGCTCTCTGACCGAACACGCTGAGCTTCCGTGCCGGCGGCTCGTGGTCTTGCGGTAGCGTTCTCGCTTCCCGTGCACGGGGTCCCGGGTTCGATTCCCGGCGCAGTAAGGGATTTTCTCTGCCTCGAGATGACTGGGTGTTGTGTGTCTTTCATCATCATATCATCCTCATTCACTCGCAAGTCGCCGTAGAGGCGTTAAATAACTTGTGGAGCGGCGGCCACCAATGCCATACGCTCATTATTATTATTATTACCGTGCCGGCTTCTGGCTCGGTGCTCATGCTCAGCTGCCTGACTGCCGTAGCTGCCGGACTTTCTGCTTTAATGTACTCTTTGATCTGATCTTTGACCTGAGCGTTTTTTAAAGTTTGTATTCCTTTAGCTTTAAATTTGCAGTGTTGTTTTGTACAGATTATTACGTTCAAACTTCCTGGCAAATTAAAACTGTGTGCCGGACCGAGATTCGAACTTATGACGTTTGCCTTTCGTGGGCAAGTGCTCTACTAGCGGAAATAAAGCTGTGTTGACGGGTCGTGAGTCGCACTTAGGTAGCTCAGCTGATAGACCACTTGCCCGCGAAAGCAAACGTCACGAGTTCGAATCTCGATCTGGCACACGGTTTTAATCTGCCAGGATGTTTCCCCATCTGCGCACTCTCCGCTGCAGAGTGAAAATTTCATTCCAGATTATTAAGCTCTGACTTAAGATGTCTATGGGATTCTGGAAGACAAAAAGAGGAGACAAATCGCAAAAGCAAACATGTTGAGTTCACAAACGATCAGAAACTTAGCGTTCTCTAAAGACCTGACAACATGTATCAGATACTTAATTAGCCTCTGAAATGGAGGTTATACTGACAACCATTAAAGACAGGAAAAAGAACTTTTAAGATCTCTACGTTTTCGAGTTAACTACAGATCGTGAAAATGTTTTGGAAGCTAGAGAAGCATTGAAAACGCAAAACTTGAGCTCTTGGATTACGCTGTGTGGTTTTGGTTTTCTCAGGAAAAGCGTAAAGGAACCCAACCTTCAGGCCTTTCGTAAAAGAAAGATCTTTTCATTTACACCAAAAACCACGGGGTTAATAAGATGAATTCCGAGCAAGTTAAGGTTGGCTTTACCAGTGGAAAATTGATTATGGCGTTACGCAAGATTCTATTTCAAGTGAAAAACTTTCTGCTGGCTACGATGCAGGTAGGGGGTTTGTTGAAAAATTTGGGAAAGTCTCTAAAAAAATGGCAGCTGATCAATTATACCATTTTGGCGAGACAACTGAACAACAGCTAACTGCTACAGCTATGCACATATTGTGGGCAAAGAAGTCGCCTGATGCAGCCGTGAAGTCAAAACTTAAGAAATTTAAACAAAAATCGATTTCACATTTTTTAAAACGAATCTTCAGTGTTTGAATTTTTTCATTTTCTTTCACTTCACTAAAAATGTAATTTCTTAAATTAATTCTGGTTTATTACAGTGCTCTGTAAATGACTTGTTTCATTCTCTTCTGATTACCCGATCTTTTTAGCGTTCCGACCACCCCTGTTCCCATAAGCGACAGATAATTAAAATCGAGGCTCTATTGCACCTTGCGGCAAACTGCACGTCTGTGAAATACTAAGCCGCCTCTAGATTTTTGCCAAAGCGTTACAGTCTTCCGCCATATACGTCCCGTTTGTTCCTGGATGACCTCTCATGTCTCCACCCACCCTCTACCAGTTTCTTAACGGTAGAGTGGCAAATGGGCAACAAAGCTAAACAGAAATTTTACAAATCAGTTGTGCACAATCCAATTTCATCGTCATTTGCGGTTCTCGTGTCGTCTCCGCACACTATTATCATGGTAGTCGTCATCGTCATCCATCTATGTGATCACTCTGTAATTCACACTCTAGTACCTGGCAATGTGTTCATCGAACCAGCTGTACGCTACTTCTCTACCGTTCAGTCTCGACAGCGCGTGGGAAAAACCAACACTCAAATCACCCCGTGTGAGCTCTGATTTCTCTAATTTTATTACGGTGATCATTTTGAAGCCTCCCCTTACAAAAATGTATTAATTACTGTGCTGATAAACCTCTTACGTTATTTGATTTTCAAACAGCTGAGCAGAACTGAACGTACTCAGACATTACTTATTCTGATCAACACTAAACTGACACACAATATTTTTAGCGCAACGCAATCTGACTTTCAATAATCCCTACAAAAGAATGGCCGTGACTAACAATAACCTATACCTTTCATGAATCACTTACCTCACAAAAATCTTCATTACTCGAACTACCGGTACTGCAATACAGCGAGCGCCACTAATGCCAGCTAAGTAAAAGATTCAAACTACTGAAGGCACTAACTACTGATAGGCATACTTAGCAAATGAAAGATTTTGATGGAGAACAAACAATGTATTTACCTTAATAGTGTTCAAAAGTCATAATATATATATCAGTTCATGACATCCAATCTTACAAATTTCGTTTTTCTGACGGACACACGTCCAGATCGTCCGCTCTCAAAATTCTGCCACCTCTCTCCCCACATCCACAACTGCTGGTGGCTCACCTCCAACTGCGCAACGCTACGCGCTGTTCACATCCAACTGCCCAACACTACAATAGCAAATATTCCAACAATGCAAACCAGCCACAGACTGCACACAGCACAGTCAGTGATTTTCATACAGAGCGTTACGTGGCGTTACCAACATAAAAACCTAAACAGCCTACTTACAATTTCTCCCTATTTAGGTTAAATCCAACAGTCGAGATCGCAATAATGTTTGTTTGTTTACCGGTTTCGGCTTATGTTAAGGCCATCTTCAGAATTTTTGACCCCTACAGCTGGTGCTGGCGGCTCCTCCGTTTTCTTGTGATGCAAGCCATAGGGAGTCAAAAATTCCGAAAATGGCCTTACCATAAGCCAAAACCGATAAACAAACAAACATTTTTGCGATCTCGACTGTTGGTTTTAACCTAAATATAGCACCAGGTCCTGTCTTCCGCAGACTGTTATCTAAATTTATCATTTCTCCGTATGTACGCGGGTGCTAACAATATTTCCACACACTGAGGAGAAAGCAGGTGATAAAAATTTCGTCGGAAGATTCTGCCACAACGAAAGACGCCGTTGTTTTAATGACTACCATCGCAACTCGCGTATCATATCCATGACATTCACTCCCCCATTTCGCAGTAATACAAAAGGAGCTGCCCTTCTTTGAACTTTTTCGGTGTCCTCCGTCAATCCTATCTGATAAGGTTCACATACAGCACGTTAATACTAAATGGTTCAAATGGCTCTGAGCACTATGCGACTTAACTTCTGAGGTCATCAGTCGCCTAGAACTTAGAACTAATTAAACCTAACTAACCTAAGGACATCACACACATCCATGCCCGCGGCAGGATTCGAACCTGCGACCGTAGCGGTCGCTCGGCTCCAGACTGTAGCGCCCAGAACCGCACGGCCACTCCCGCCGGCCCACGTTAATATTCTAGCAGAGGAAGGGTAAATGTGGTGTAGGCAGCCTGTTTTGCAGATTTGTCGCATCTACTAAGTGTTTCACCAATAAAACGCAGTCTTTGATTCGCCCTTCCCACAACATTATCTATCTGATCGTTCCTATTAAATTTGTTCGTAACTGTTATCCGTGAAAACTTAGTTGAGTTTACAGCCTTTCTGATTTGTCAGATTTAACATGTAACCGAAATTTAACGGATTCCTTTCACTACTCATGAGGAACACACCACATTTTTCATTATTTAGATTCAATTGCCACTTTTGGCACTATACAGATATTTTGTCTAAATCATTTTGCAATTGGTTTTGATTTTCTGGTGACTTTATATAACGGTAACTGACAGCATCAACTGCAAACAATCTAAAGAGGCAAGCTCAACTTGTCTCCCAAATCGTTTATGTACATCAGGATCAGCAGATGCCCAACAGCACCTCCTTGGGTAGCGCCAGATATTACTTCTGTTTCACCCCATGATTTTTCCGTCCACTACTACGTCCACGTCCATTTTCTGATAGAAGGACGAATCCAGTCGCACAACTGAGACGATAATCAACAGGCAAGCAATTGAACTAGAATTATTTATTTGGATTTTATGTACACTCAACGCGCCTAACCATGTTACGTTTCTGGCTCTAAGAAATAAAACTGTTGTTCCCACGTATCACATCTCAGTTGAGAGAAGCTGACAGATGACGTCACAAAGTGGGCTAGGGTAGAAATGACAGATGCTGCTACACAGTTCTACCCACGGCCTGAAACTGTGCAGACTGTATCTACTAGTCTTCCGACTGCCTCCTGTAATCAAAGGCGGAGGGATTTTTCTATGGCTTGCAGGCCCAAACTCATTTTTATTTACTAATTATTACTACGTTAACATACACATTTAGTTTATCATAATATGATACAGTCTATACTGCCGCACTGTCAGTACATAATCGGATCATTATTTTAGTTTCAAGTTTTAGAAAACATTTGAGCACTACGAAAGAGGTGTCATAGACTTCACACCGAATCACCAGCCCGTGAAGTGGTCCACGCCCAGCAGTTCAGTTCTAAGTGAAGGGGCCGAACAATTAGGCTGGATGGATTATTGTGTGCATCTAAGATCACAACTGTCTTTGCGAGCAATGTGGAGTATAATTAAGTTTCGTAAAGTAATTTAGTTTGTTAAGTGTTAATAATATTTGCTACAGAGCAAGAATTCTATTTTGACCGATAAGGATGATTAGTACCTTTGCATGCGTTTCTAGTAAGTGTATGCATTATCATGCAATGTTATTGTTCAATTTTTTGTTTTACCTAGAGAAATTTGTGTGATAAAGAATAGCTTCATTCCCTTTAAATCACAGACTTCCCTCTTTGTGTAAAGGAGAGCCTTGGCCTGTTTCCCAGTAGTTCCATTATAGCCTCACAGCAACAGCAGCAGATTGAAGATCTACGTACTTCCTCTGTGCTGTGATGGCAACATCGGTTTAAGGCACCACGATGGTGGTGCATTTTAGAGATTCTGTGTTTTGCTTTGATGTCCCATGACAGAAGCAGGCCTCTTGTACAGCCTGTTACTCTTTAACAAGTCGAGACAGTTAGATGCAGTCTGAGGTAACACACAGGAGAGAATAGCAATCACAAGTGTGCAGATCACCAACTCTTACATCAAATTCAGTTGTGATGGAGTATTTTATAACAGACTTTTTCCTGCAGCTTCGCTTGTGTATCTGTTCCAACACATATATTGTACATGTCTCCTCTCCTGCCCCCCCCCCTCTTTTTGTCCATCACCACCTCAGCCTCCCTCTGTCCATCTTCCCCTCGTCTCATCTCTCTGACCATTTCCCTCTCCCCTCCCGACACCCTCCTCTATCCAACCAACCTGTCCCTATTGTACTCGTCGACATGTGTAGCCCCTGTAATGCAGTCCAAAAAGCAGGCTGATATTACTCCCACAACACGCCTGTCATGCAGGGCAGCTTAAATGTTGCCCCTTACATGTATGCTGCCCTGCAGTGCAGGTTTATTTGGCAGGCCGATGCTGTTTCCACACGTCGTGCCTGTCTTGCAGGGCAGCCTATATACCAGAGATTGGAAAAAACACTTCTCCCATTTCTTCACTCCCATTGGGGTTAGGAAGTTATAAAACACAAAGCTGATACTTGTGAGGCCTGCTGTTTCTGTGTCAAATGTGGCTGACATCGATCAAGGGGTTTTAAAATATTTTATTCCAACCTGGTAGCAAAAACAAGAGGCAAAAACAAGAGGCAACAAAACCAGTCTGGTAAAGCCTATGGGGACGAAATCTTATCATCAATGATAAAATGATTCAAATAAAAACATCCTCTCACAGGAAAATGATTTCTTTCAAGGAATTTAACATGGTACTGCACACAGCCAAAATTGTGCATATTCATCAATGCCTTCTGAAGTTATATTGTGACACTACCTCATGGTTACACGATGTGTTCCATAACAAGCAGTAAGCAGATGCAACATTACCACTCAGTAATGTATAAGATGGTGCAGAAGCTATCTGTATCATTAGACAATTAAGTGTACAGCCCACAATGTCTTTAAATGTTGGGGAAATGATTAACTTTTATTGATGCGAGAGAGTGGTGATATTAAAGGGAAACTTATTATTTAATTTGCTTAGTATACTGCTGAAAGTGGCTTGCTGCTCACAGTAGAATTTACATGAGAATAATAGGCGATTTAAATCACCCGCTGGAATAGAATAGCTTGAACAAGAAGTGTTTCTCGCCCTCATTCTGTGAAGGCGCCTGGGCTGGGGAAGTTCCCCTGTGAAGGGAACAGGACCTAAGCCAAGAGTGTGTTTAGTGGCTCATGTATATCACAGACAAGGAATAGAACCGAAGTAGTAGGCAGTCATGGAAACAGACAGAAGAAACCGTCAAAAAATTGTGGGAAAAGAATATTAATTCTGCTGCAACTGCAAAAGTCTGAAGATTAGGCTACTGATTTCCCACAGAAAAAGCTTGAGGAGTTGGTTTCAGTACGTCACTAAAATTCTAAACTCCACGGGCTATAATAGCACGAAATAACTTACGAAACATTTACAGAAACACAAGGTTAGAGCGACAGGCAGAAACCGACGGTAAATAAGGAAAGCATAGGACGGCAAAGTGTCGTGTCTGCACTGACCTGGATACAGCCGGTTTGCTGTGGACCCAGGATCTTCGCAGACAGACGGCAGCAGCAAATTCCGACAATACAGTCACCAGAAGCGCCAACTTACCTGCAAATTAAACAAAACTAAGCGTCAACAGTGATATTAAACAGGAAGCAGGGTATGGATAATCATGCCCTATAGCCAGCCAAATTATCTGCTAAGTAAAACAAAACTGTATAGGCTTAGACGAAATACACGTCAACACACGTGCGTACACAACGAACTACGCGAAATTTTGATGGTGACAAGTCTAGCCTTAAACGATGCATTAAGCCAAGAATCTATGCAGTAATTTAATTACACGTAAATTAGAAAAGAAATATGTTACAATTTAAAGTAGAATGACATAAGTGCAATAACTTAAGTATTTAGACTGCAAGGCCCCCTATCGTCTACTTTCTTTAATTTATATGTTGAGGGGTGCATAAGTAAATAGCAAACATCAGTACCAAAAATTATTAAAACACCCATTGCTACTTTGCAGATTGAAGTGATTTTAGCTGGAATGAAAGATGTCCAATAACGTGGGTTGATCCTGATTGTGAAAGTAACAAACGAATACAATTTAAATATATCCACGTCAAAAACAAAAGTGATTGGCACTGTAAAGACGTGACTCAGTTACGGAGGAAAATAGTCATTAGTGATGGAACAGTACAGCAAGTTATAAAGAACCTTTATCTTCAATGTCATATTACTTACAGAGGAAGTGAGTAGACCTCTGCAAGAATTCTAATATCTCCGTGGGACAATTAAAAGGCAGTTTTAGAAATAACAGAACACGTACGCTCTTTAAACTATATAAAGTAACGGCATTACCAATGTTGCACTATGGATGTAAATCTTTGACAACTGCTAAGCGACAGAACAAAATTACAGAAAGCGCAGAGCGGAATGTCACTAAACATCAGTTGATAGAGAAATAAAGAAGAGCGAAGAAACAGTGAAGTACGGGAACATATGGCAGAAACACGTATTATGAATGCAAGAAGGCAGAAGAACAAAGTTAGTGCCGAACTATAAAGCAAAACATGAAAGAAGGAAGATCGGTCGGCCGATGAAAAGATGGACAAAATTAAACACTTGAGGGTGGGCGGAAAGAACAAAGAAATGGCTTGATGCTGATGGATTTGATTTGAGATGTATTTCGCGGCACCACCTAAGCAGAGGTTGCTACCAAACCGCAGTTCGTTAGCTTGGTAGAATCCAGGTGTCGCAGATACTGTCAACACCAGCAATTGTTCGCCAAGACAACGAATGGTGACTGCTTAAGTTCGTCAGCAGCAGACCTTCCTCAAAGCTGCTGCGTTAAATGCCGAATCTGTAAACAGTATCTCGTCGAGTGAGACCTTCTGATGCTGTTTATGGTGATGATAATCCGACCGCCGGATCGACCCCACCCCCCTTTCCCCCGGGAATTTGTTTTACGCGATTTAGTGAAAGCACACAAAATCTGATTCTGGTTGGCAGAAGGGGAATTTGAACCCTGCTCTTACAAACGTGAGACGAGTGCAAAATGGAGAGTACATAGTCATTTCCTCGAAAGTCACTTCCCCGCATAAAATACTCTGGCTGTTGTAAATTAAACTCGAAATAGCTGAATCTTACATACCACACACGTTTTAAATAACGTCAACAGTTAATAGCTGAGTAGTTATCACGGAGTCCAACGGACACTTCGTGACGTTCGCGTTTGGTCATCGAGTAGGGTAGACGCGTGTCGCCTACGCCGCCTATTTTGGTAATAGAAGATCGTTAACTTTTGCTGCTGTACTCTTTGCTAGTTCAATAACACTTGAATAGTAAACGTGGCACATGATTTTAGCAATATTAATATTTCTGACGGCATTCACGACTCAAACATCACGACTACGCCCGTGTTTCGGCAGTTTCATGATTCGCGATATTATTTGTAAAAAAGCAACACACGTTTCCCACTCCTTGCCTACATTTCACAGTTGTCAAGACAGCCGGGAATTTTGAACTGCCTCTATCTCCGCACAGCTCGTCAAAATAATGGGTTACATATGTACCCCTCAGGTTTTACACTCGTCTCTTCCCAATCCATACTAACCAATACAGCAAAAAACCACACCATGCTGCAGTTCAGATACCCACACCCACACACACACACACACACACACACACACACACACACACACACACACACACACACTTGTCGTTTCGTGTCAGGTCAACGGAACGCAATGGCAAACCACCAGTGCTGGCAGCCCGCCGACGAGGGCTCTGCGATACTCCCACGCTGCCGTCGGCATGCACAGAACTGCCCCCAGCTCCCTGCTAGTCTAACGTTAAGTACAGCACCGATTTGTATCAGGCTTTGAACACTTGCCGTAATCTTTACTTTCTTTCGCTTACGCCAGAGTCCCGCAGCGATCGCAGGGTCGGCGCGGTTAGGACGGATTTGGCAAGGTTGGTTTTAGGGGTGGCCGGATGTCCTTCCTGCCGCCACCCCGTATCCCCAGAGATGTAATCAGTGTACCCCAGCTATCTGCATCTAGGGTAAATCGTGAAATAGTGCGAATGTGTCTCAAATGTCTGCGACGCGTGTAACTGAGGCGAAACATGAGGACCAGCCCAGTATTCACCTAGCGGGATGTGGGAAACCGCTTAAAAAGCGCCGGGCGGATTCGATCCGGGGCCGGCGCGCCTACCCGGGTCCAGGAAGCAGCGCGTTAACGCTCTCGGCTACCCTGGCGGGTGCCGTAGTCTTTACAACACGAGCGAAACCGTTAGGCGGTAGGCAGTTTCTAAGTTTCCTTCTCCACAACACTGCCACTTCCAGTCCGTCAGGTGATGTAAGTCATCAACAAGTAAAAAATACGGTAAGGGTGGTAACAAAAATGAAACTAACTCTCTCTCTCTCTCTATCTATCTATCTATCTCAAGGGGATGCGACTTACGAAGTCTTTGTGAGACAAACTCAAACTTGCTTCGTCTTAGAAAGCTAAAACTTTCTGTTTAAGAACAAAGGATTGTAGTGACCAACACTATGGGTGGCTTGAAAATCGGTGACCTGAAAGTAAATTTTTAAAAAAATATTAAGACTATAGGGATTTTTCCAAATCTACTGAGTTTCAGTCAATACAAGAATGTCCCCGCATATATTTCTGTTTTGTGTCACTAATGTAGCAAACACCATGTGAAACTGCTACGGAAAAAAAAACCAACGCGGAGCTTCTACGCAATTTCACGGAAAACGACACCCAGAACGTATTGCGCAATGGGATGCATGCAGGGCGCAAGCCCATCTGGGACGTGAATAGGAGAAGTCAACAAAATGTGTTCTGAATAAAACATTAAAGTATTAAAACGCCAACTTATAACATTAAAACAACAGCTTTATAGGCAAACACCCTAAAATAGTTGTTCATTGTAGAATATTACATGAGGCACACTATTTAATTACCTTGTTGACCTTGTTGTATCATGCAATATACAACAAAATGATTAAGTTTAATACGATATACGGAACAATGAACAGGCACCTAAAAACGAAGTTGAACCGAAATTTTGATCAAATTTTGTAGTATGGGTGCTCTGCGAACATTGGTACCTAAAGGAGTAACTGGTTTTAAGTAAGAACTATTTTTAAGGGTTGTGAAAGGACAGTAAATGACATTTACGAGGATTGCCCAGAAAGCAATCGAGCGCATTTTTTTTTTCTTCAACAGTTCCTTATTGAACATAATCAGAATTACACAGACGAAAGAATGGGGTTTTATCTACACACCCTATTTTTCCACGTAATCCCCATCAGATTCTATGGCGTTCCTCCAGCGCGAAACAAGGGCGTGTATGCCCTGTGCGTAAGAACCCTTTTACTAGTGGCGGAGCCAGTGCTTCACTGTGTGAATCAGCATCTCATCGTTCTGAAAATGTCTTCCACGTATGGCATCCTTTAATGGACCACACAAGTGGAAGTCCGATGGGTCTAGGTAAGGTGCGACAGCTGTGGTTGGTCTTCCCGACCGCTGTAAATCGTGGAGCTCCGCGGAACCGCCTTCTGATGACCTCACCCTCCGTACCCAGCGGCTAACTGCACTTCTGTCGACAACAGATGCTCCATTGACTTTGCACAGCGTTTGTGAGTATTCCCCACAGTTTCTTCCTCTGCAGTGAGAAACTGAATCACGGCACGTTGCTTGTAACGTACTGCACCTACAGATGCCATTTTGAAAGTGTCCTGCAGCTACGCTGTGTGTCGGAAGTGACGGAAACTTGCCGCGCTCACTCAGGGGACTTCAAATAATACATACGTAACATTTCGGATTCATAGCATTGTTTTCGGCGGAGAAAAAAAATTATGTGCATTACTTTCTGAGCAACCCATGTAGATTCAGAAATGGTAACATACGGAAAAAATTTGCAGGTTGGTAGTTCACAAAAAAGTCTTAAGGAAACAGACGAATGTGGAGTGAACTTCTGCGAAGAAGTGTTCCCTAAGGATTGCTAGCTGAGTTTAAAGAACAGCGAAATGTTGGGAAATAAGGACAAGGTTAGAGCCTTGACAGGTAAACAATGGCGCACTAAAAGAATTGACAAGAGGAGGAGAAAGAGGAGGAGAAACAGGAGGAGAGGAGGAGGAGGAGGAGGAGAGAGAAGCGCCCATAACGTAAGAAAAAGTATGACGCCTTCTTTGGCTAGACGCCATTTATTTAAAAAAGGTATAAAGAAGCAGCGAACTGAAGTAAACAACAAATAAACTCACGAATGGAATGACTGCACAAAGTAGAAATTGAGCGGAAACGCGCAGTGGCTAAGATTGCGCAGTGAACGCGTGGCGTGATCCAGAAGCTGCTGGGGACCCCCACGGCTCGGGCGCACACATTCCAGCTGCTGCTATCGGCGCAGTCTTATCAAGCAGGCTATTAAGTCATCTGCCGGTCGCAACTGCCTTTCTTCCACGTCCATAAAAGGCGGGGGGGGGGAGTAGTACTTCACAGCGACCGATGTCATTTGTTCAACCTCTCGGCTTGGCGTGTAGAGCACTAAAAGAGCAGCGAAAACAGGAAAGAAGAGCGTGAACCGACAGTCAAAGACGCTACTATCACGAGGAGAGGGGAAAAAAAAAATCGTGAATGGCGTACCAAACGCCGTAATTCAGGATACTTGGCTCTAGTGCGTCATCCTCGCACAGCCTCCTTTGATAGTCCGGCCTTCTGAATGCCCTCTGTTCTTTTAAGGAATATCTTTCAGTAGTTCAATCGTGAGCATTACAGCTCGTAACCAGACAGACAACGAGCTCCGGATATTACAGCGTTGGTATTTTCTGGGTTATCATTATTTGCTGATTTAAGTTCACATGGCCTCTAGCTGCACCAGATATTCAGCCACGTATTACTCGACAAACTGAAGCGCAGACTCTGCGTAGTGGGAGCCAAGTCGGTCACGGCACAGTTCGAAGGAGTGCGCCTCGTTACCTCGCAGAACGCAGGCTCGGAAACGCATCGCGTAAACTTGTGTGACAAAAGGCAGGGCACGACGGCTTTGGAACACATGCAGGTTAAGACGATTAAAGTAATCGACACGAAAATAATTAACTACCCGCTTTCGGCTTTTACGTCACACTCCATCTTTGATCAGACTTAGGTGTCGCACAGTTGCGCCACCGTACGACTACCAGGATGACACTTGCCGGCTGGGTATCCTCATTTGCGCTCCTCTCTAGTTTTTCTTTACCTGCGGAACCGACTGTTGGTATGACGCCTCCGATGAAGCCACAGGCGATTTAGTTTCCTGCGCTATGACAATGTGCTAGCACTCTGTGCTTAATTAGTTCTTCCTAATGACGATGCCAATTGCAAGCACAATTGTAACTACGTCGTAAGCTGTCCACTCCTAACAGTCGTTGAGAAGTAACAGCCAGAAGAAGACAAGCTGGTTACGAGCAAAATGCTCACTATTGAAATAGACGCGCCACAGCCAGCGGGTCCTGGAGCAGACGGTCAGGGCGACACGGACGAATGGGATGCCTAGAAATCACTCGACCGAAACCGTCGTGGTATGACGACGAGCAACACTGATCTCCACACGGTGTCTCAGCGAGGAGTATCTGTGAATGTCGAGCTTATCCCTGTCTCGTGCAGCACTCGGGCAAAGTTACGATAAATGTGCAACAGTTCTGCTTTATTTTGACATAAATATTTAATGTCGGAATAATCAAATGCGGCACAATACTGTTGGAGGGTACAAAGATGGCCGCCTCCGAGTCTTACGCAGCAAACAAAGAAGTAGTGGGGAGAGCGTCACTGAAGTCACACACAAGATGCCTGTCTGTCTACTATATTTATTACTACATAAGTTCGTAATGTTTTCTTTTAAACAATGAAAGTAAATACTATTCAGAACCACAGAAGGACCTAAAATACTTTTGCAAATAACTAATTTCAAAGACCAACAACGAAAGCGTCTCTTTATGGGGACGGCGAAAGGAAACGCTAAAGTGAGTCTTCTGTGACACAGAAGCAGGCAAAAGATTGCCGGACGCGGAAGGTTGTCACTGTACACCGAGATGAGGAATAGCTATGTGCATATATTCAGATGGCATTAGTAATCGCGTACACAGGTATGAGAGGACAATGCATCGGCGGAGCTGTCATTTCTACTCAGCTGATTGACATGAAAAGGTTTCAGGTGTGATTATGGCCGCACGACAGGAACTAAAAGACTCTGAATGCGGAGACTTTACCGAGAATACTAAATTTCAGACCTTACCTGTCATAACGGACAACGCAACGGCTGGCGGTATTCACTTATCGACCGAGAGCAGCGGCGTTTGCTTAGAGTTGCCGGTGCTGACAGACAAGCAACTGTGCGTGAAATAACCGCAGAAATCAATGTGGGACGTACGACAAACGTATCCGCTAGGACAGTGTGGCGAAATCCGGCGTTAACGGGCTATGACAGCAGACGACTGACTCGAGTGCCTTTGCTAACAGCACGACATCGCCTGCAGCGCCTCTCCTGGACTCATGATCTCATCGGTTGGACCGTCGATGACTGGAAAACGCTGGCGTGGTCAGTTGAGTCCCGACTTCTGTTGGTAATAGTTGATGGTAGGGTTCGAGTGTGGCGCCGACCCCACGAAGCTATGGACACAATTTGTCAACACGTCATTGTGCAAGCTGGAGGTGGCTGCATAATGGTGTGGGCTGTGTTTAAATGGCATCGACTGGGTCCTCTGGTCCGACTGAACCGATCGTTAACAGGGCGTGGTTATGCTCGGCTACTCTGACATCATCTGCAGCCCAGACAACGATGGCATTTTCATGGATGACAATGCGCAATGTCACTGGGACACAACCGCTCGCAGCTGGTTTGGATAACATTCTGGATAATTCGGAAATGATTTGCCCTCTCCACGACGATCGTCAGCCATGAAGCACATCGAACATTTAAGGGACACAGTCGAAAGGTCAGTTCGTGCGCAAAATCGTTCACCGGCAACACTTTTGCAATTATGGAGGACTGTAGTGCCACCATGTCTCAACATTTCTGTAGGCGACTTCCAATAATCTGTATAGTCCATGGCACGTCGTGCGGCTGCCGGGGGCAAAAGGAGGTCCGACAAGACATCAGGAGGTTTCCCATGAGTTTTGTCACCTCAGCGTACGTGGGCGAGCGGGTGAGCCATGCGACAGTCATAGCAGCCAGCAGCGGTTCTCCGGTGTGGTCCAGAGTGGAGGCTGCAGCACCCCGCTCCAGCTGACAGACGATAAGCGATGGATCCGCTGCCGTTACGGAAATCCCATCAGAAATTACGGGCTAACTCAGCTCTTAACGCCTACGTTGCATGCATTACACAGTAAAAACGGGTGCCATTTTATGAAACACATAAAGGAAGTGACCGTTACCATCCGCTAGCTTCAAAGCTCGCTGGAACGAAATTGTACGGTGTGATCTTAACGCTGTTGCGGTGGTTCAGCACTGCATTTACATAAACTACATGTTTCCTGGGAATACACCATTCATCAAAGACGCCAGAAGGAGTGGCGCATTATCTCCCTGAGTCCATTGTAAAATGCTGATTTGCGCTACTGCAAGCCTTCTTTAGGGAAATTTAGCGGTGAACTATACGATAGCGCGCAGCGAGCTGCCTGCTACGACCCTGCCGAAATCAGTGCTGTGCACACACCACAAATAAATGAACTTGCCGACTACACGGGACTGTGACCAGCTTAACTGGAAACAGTAGACGCTACTGCATGAAGTACTTTCTGCCTAGTTAATTCTGTCATTTTAGGCTCGGTACTGGGATTTTTGGACAACATGGTTGTGGAGAGAAGCAACAATTAGTATGATTATTCAATAATTCAAAAACAGTCTTAATCGCATTTATTATTATTATTTCTTCACTTTCTCAGACGTTAAGTCTTGTTAAAAATGGAAAGTCACGCGGACCTTGATCAAGCGTCCACTGTATGGTATGTGTTATATTGCATTTAGGAACTTTCAGGTAACTGAACATGTATCAATAATTACAGATTTCTGCAGTTGTATATATAGGTTTGGATGTAGCTGTATTGCATTGATGTACTGGTGGATATTGTGTGGTATGACTCCTGTAGTTGATAGTATAATTGGTATAATGTCAACTTTATCCTGATGCCACATGTCCTTGACTTCCTCAGCCAGTTGGATGTATTTTTCAATTTTTTCTCCTGTTTTCTGTTGTATATTTGTTGTATTGGGTATGGATATTTCTATTAGTTGTTTTAATTTCTTCTTTTTATTGGTGAGTATGATGTCAGGTTAGTTATGTGGTGTTGTTTTATCTGTTATAATGGTTCTGTTCCAGTATAATTTGTATTCATCATTCTCCAGTACACTTTGTGGTGCATACTTGTATGTGGGAATGTGTTGTTTTATAAGTTTATGTTGTAAGGCAAGCTGTTGATGTATTATTTTTGCTACATTGTCATGTCTTCTGGTGTATTCTTGTATTTGCTAGTATTGTACATCCACTTGTGATGTGATCTACTGTTTCTATTTGTTGTTTGCAAAGTCTGCATTTATCTGTTGTGGTATTGGGATCTTTAATAATATGCTTGCTGTAATATCTGGTGTTTATTGTTTGATCCTGTATTGCAATCATGAATCCTTCCGTCTCACTGTTTATATTGCCTTTTCTTAGCCATGTGTTGGATGCGTCTTGATCGATGTGTGGCTGTGTTAGATCATACGGGTGCTTGACATGTAGTGCTTTCTTTTTCCAATTTACTTTTTTCGTATCTGTTGATGTTATGTGATCTAAAGGGTTGTAGAAGTGGTTATGAAATTGCAGTGATGTAGCCGATGTATTTATATGAGTGATTGCTTTGTGTATTTTGCTAGTTTCTGCTCGTTCTATAAAGAATTTTCTTAAATTGTCTACCTGTCCATAATGTGGGTTTTTTATGTCGATAAATCCCCTTCCTCCTTCCTTTCTGCTTAATGTGAATCTTTCTGTTGCTGAATGTATGTGATGTATTTTATTTATATTTGTGGCATTGTGATCGTGTAAGTGTATTGAGTGCTTCTAGGTCTGTGTTACTCCATTTCACTACTCCAAATGCGTAGGTCAATATTGGTATAGCTTAAGTATTTATAGCTTTTGTCTTGTTTCTTGCTGTCAGTTCTGTTTTCAGTATTTTTGTTAGTCTTTGTCTATATTTTCCTTTTAGTTCTTCTTTAATATTTGTATTATCTATTCCTATTTTTTGTCTGTATCCTAGATATTTATAGGCATCTGTTTTTTCCATCGCTTCTATGCAGTCGCTGTGGTTATCCAATATGTAATCTTCTTGTTTAGTGTGTTTTCCCTTGACTATGCTATTTTTCTTACATTTGTCTGTTCCAAAAGCCATATTTATATCATTGCTGAATACTTGTGTTATCTTTAGTAATTGGTTGAGTTGTTGATTTGTTGCTGCCAGTAGTTTTAGATCATCCATGTATAGCAAATGTGTGATTTTGTGTGGGTATGTTCCAGTAATATTGTATCCATAATTTGTATTATTTAGCATGTTGGATAGTGGTTTCAGAGCAAGGCAGAACCAGAAAGGACTTAAAGAGTCTCCTTGGTATATTCCACGCTTAATCTGTATTGGCTGTGATGTGATATTATTTGAATTTGTTTGGATATTAAGTGTGGTTTTCCAATTTTTCATTACTATGTTTAGGAACTGTATCAATTTAGGATCTACTTTGTATATTTCCAATATTTGTAGTAACCATGAGTGGGGTACACTATCAAAAGCTTTTTGGTAATCAATGTATGCGTAGTGTAGCGACCTTCGTTTAGTTTTAGCTTGATATGTCACCTCTGCATCTATTATCAGTTGCTCGTTACATCCTCGTGCTCCTTTGCAACAGCGTTTTTGTTCTTCATTTATAATTTTGTTCTGTGATGTATGTGTCATTAATTTCTGTGTAATGACTGAAATTAATATTTTGTATATTGTTGGTAGGCATGTTATGGGGAGATATTTAGCTGGGTTTGCTGTGTCTGCTTGATCTTTAGGTTTCAGACAAGTTATTCCATGTGTAAGTGTAACAGACCGCCAACCGGTTTCAACCCGACGTAGGGGTCACCTTCTGGGCGTTTACACCATTGGTCGACTGCGGGTGGTGTCACTCCTGTCTACATAACGGCAGGAAACTATAGTTTGATAGTTTCCTGCCGTTATGCAGACAGGAGTGACACCACCAGCAGACACCCAATGGTGGAACCGCCTAGAAGGTGACCCCTACGTCGGGTTGAAACCGGTTGGCGGTATTATAATAATAAATGCGATTAAGACTGTTTTTGAATTATCAGTACTGACACATTAGTTGTTTCATTAATATCTCGGTGGTAAAAGTGATAACTTTTTTTTGCATCTCATTAAAGTATATGTGGACTCCGCTTCTTCCATGAAATCTAGAGCCGCCATTCAGCATTGTTGGCCAAAGCACTGTCATCATGGCTCAGACTAATGTCGACTACCGGTATCAACGTAGCGAGCTTCACTTTTCGAAGAGGGCGCTACGACCTCATGCGAGGGAGGGAGAGAGAGGCCCCCGGGGGGGGGGGGGGGGGGGTGTTGGAGAGGCGAAAGTGAAGGTGGCGACGGCCCAGCCTGTTCCCAGGGAGGGGGGGGGGGAACCTTTTTTTTAGGGATCTTACGACCCCCAGCGTAGTGGCGACAGTGTGTGCCACGCGGGTACACAGAGCGTGCATTTTCGTCGTCAATACCTCTCGCTTTGACCACGCACATGTTACGAGGGCTATCCAGAAAATTGGGAACGTTTCCATCTGACGCCGCTAGGCGCGCGCCGATCGCGTATATTTTGGTATGTGCGTGCTCGGCAGCTCAGTCGGCATCCATCCGTGACAGTGGGAACGTCTCTGCGCGTCTGGTTTTCTTGATATTCGAATTTGAAATGTGCGCTGCAATCGAAAATCTCGCCAGTTGTTAGGTGCGGTCTGTGATACGGTTTCTGTTGGCAAAAAACCTAAAACCTATAGAAATTTATCGTGAACTGTGGGCAGTGTACGAAAACAACGTAATGAGTGAATGTTCCGTCCAGAAACGGTGCATTCGGTTTAAAAATGGCCGAACCAACGTTTATCATGAAGAGAAGATTGGACGCCCGTGCATTGTGACTGACGATCTTGTCGCTAAAGTTGATGAAACGATTAGTGAAAACCGTCGCTTCACAATAACGGAGCTGTCGCTTTCTTTTCCACAAGTTTGACGCACATTGTTGTTTGAGACTGTCACTCGAAAGCTATGTTACCATAAATTTTGTGCACGATGGGTCCCCAAAATGCTTACAAAGCACCATAGAGAACAGCCAAAGGGGGAACGTTGACATTTCTGGAGGCCTACCACAAACATGATGATTCATTACTGGATCGAATCGTAAGCGGTGACGAGACTTGGGTGAAACACAACTGCGAGACAAAAGTAGAGTCCATGGAGTGAGGCCACACAAGGTCCTCCCAAAAACCAAGAAAATGTTTGCAAAACTTGTCCGCAAGGAAATTGATGGCGACAGTGTTTCGGGATACGCAAGATGTGCTTATTGATTTTCTCGAACGTCGAGCAACCATAAATTCTGCTCAGTACTATCAAACTTTGCACAGCATTATAAGAGCAGTTCAAAACAAACGCCGAGGAAACCTGACGTCCAAAATTTTGTTTTTGCACGACAATGCCCGAACTCACACGGCAAACTGCACTAAAGAACTCCTTTAAATTCATTGAAATGGGAAATTTTCCCTCATCCGTCCTACAGCCCCGATCTTGCACCAAGCGACTTCCAGTTGTTTCCCAAGTTGAAGAACTGGCTTGCAACGCAGCGCTTTGACGACGACGCGGAATTCCAGGCGGGCGTGACTCACTGGCTGAAGTCTCAGGCGGCAGAATTTTACGGCGAAGGTCTTTCACATCTTGTCCACCGCTATGAGAAGTGCCTCAATGTGTTCGGTGACTGTGTGGAAAAGTAGTATGTCAGTCGCTCTTTCATATGTATAGAATAAAATGTACTTCTTGTACTTAGTTTTTTTTAATGCCAAAACGTTCCCTACTTTCTGAATGTCCCTCGTATAATACTGAAGCTGCATCAATACCGCAACTAAAGCTAAATCCGATCCAAAGGAAAAGGCAATTTTTTCTGATAACTAGCGCTTGGTGCATTATAGGTCGCCATTTAAATATCGCAGGCATTAGCGAACGTTGCAAGTGCTCTAGATGTTGCGAAATTCTAGCTTGCACATTTTTTTATGTTTGTAGCGTTATTTCGTTCTTATTGGGTATATCTACGTTTAGTGGTGTCCCCTTGCGAGAGGATGAATACAACCTACACAGCATCTACAACAATGCTCTGCTTCGTGTTTCTACCGTGCCGTTATTGAGGGGTACACAAATTAACAGGAGTGCAGTGAGAAGAACATCATCTCGTGAAACATCGCCCACCATTCCAGAAGAAAAAGTGGGTAGGTGGGTGGGTAGGGAGGGAGGTGGGGATAGCCACATGTTGGCCAAATAACATCTTTGGAAATGAACAGTTTTTGATTTTGCTGAGCAACAATCATACAATAATTTTTAAATGAACACACTGTCATTTGACTGTATTGTTGTTTATATAATTATGACCCTATTTTTCGGCCTTTTATGCCATTTTTAAGTGATGAGTTTACGTCATTAACATATATTGCGGCACATCTTTTATATAGCAACGAAAACCTGTTTTTATTAATATGACGTGCTCCCATTATTATCTACAGATCTTTTTTAAAAACGATGATTTTACATCTGGCAATTCGTGGGGAGCGCATATTTTTCCGTAATTAATGGCTAATTTTGAGCTTTATGTCCTGCAATATATGTTGATGACATGAACTCAATCACTTCAAAATGGCCGAAAGCTGGGTGCTAATTAAACAAACAACTATACCGTCAAATGGCCGCGAGTTCATTTAAATTTTTTTTTAAATCTCTGCAAGTATAAACAAAAGCCGCGCATTCACAGTGCTACTTCGGGCACGGCAGCTCACAACTAGCACCGGACGGGCAGAGAAGCGTCATCTTGTGGACCCTATTGATTTCCACAGCTGAAGAGAACGATACAGCTTGCTCTCCGGCTGTGTTGTGGGACGTGGACAATTTCATGTCAGACGAGAAGGGCCTATAGTGCACTGCGTTGTGAATTTATTTTATTTAATGAACGCCACAGACGGTGTGAATAATTGATGACGATGAGAGCGTTGTCTCGTGACACACGTAATTGAATTGAAAAGTGGTCAAATGTAAACAATTGTTACAGATATTTTAGGAACGTACTGTAATATTTTTTATTTGCTACAGGTACTGGTAATCCGTCATTTTTCAAGCGGACCGCCGCGCCCAAAACTGTGCAGCACACTTGTTCTGTGCAGAGCGCCTGAGACACGCTCCCCGCTAATGTGTAGTGGTCTGAGGCGGCGAGGAGTCGCGCTCGTTACACGCTCGTTAGCATACAGGAGTGGAGAGGGGAGCAGAGAGGAGTGCAGTGGAGTGAGATAGAGGTGGGGGTAAGGTGGGGGGTGGGGGTGGAGGCGGCTGCTGGCTGGAGTCTCCGTGCCTGAGAGGCGGCGGGCGCTTGCAGGGGCCAGGGACCACGGGCAGCGCTGAAACGCCTAGTCGACAGTTCACCCACCACGTCTGCTGGCGAGAAACTTGCTGCGCATGGAAATCGAGTTCCGCAAATCGATTTTCGCTGGCCCTGTCAGATGTTGCTTACCGGATGCCTCTTACTTCACACTAACTGTATCTGGATCTCAGCTGCTGTGGCGTAGCTAAGATCTAACTGCGCTGACATAACGCAATCAAGTTTAAAGTATGCATTTCAAGTTTCCTCTAATGGGACAAGGAAAAACTATCTCAAATTACGAGGATTAAACGGTGATAAAAATTCGATCTGACAGGCACAGATGAGTATCTAGCTCACAAACTGAGCAGTCAACATTACGAACAGCAATTGACGTGTACACACTATAGTAGAACACGCGAGTCATTCTGAATCTGTTATTAGCCGCGGTATTGTTTTTATGGAAAACTCTCCTAACATAGTGCGGATATGTAAGACAAAGGAAAAAATCATTCGGAATATGTGCACTATACATCAGAAAGCACCACGATGTCCATTTTTAGAAGCCTACAAAATTAACCCTCCCATGAAGTTACCGTCTTTTCGAGTACCAAACAGCAATTAATTGAGAGAAATCATTTTGTTCACACCCACGACATGAGAAACAAAGAAAACTGTAGACTTTTCACCCATCGTCTCAGACACTACATACTTAATCTCCTCAATACATGAGAATGACAATTTGTAACATATTAGAAGCGAACGAGATAATGGACATGAAATTAGAAGCACCAAAAATTTATACGAGGCGATGATACTGAAACGCTTTTGCTCAGTCAATGAACTTATGACGGACGAAACGGTAATTTGAGCTGAATACAATTTGCTACATATTCCACTAAATATACATATAGCTGTTGATAGCGATATGGTTTTAGAGTTATAATAATAATGGTTAGTGTCAAAATGATCGTTAGGTTAGGTTAGTGTTGTTTAACGTCCCGTCGACCACGAGGTCATTAGAGACGGAGCGTGAGCTCGGGTTAGGGAAGGATGGGGAAGGAAATCGGCCGTGCCCTTTGAAAGGAACCATCCCGGCATTTGCCTGAAACGATCCAAAATGATCGTAAACATAAATTTCTACCATGCGGCCTGTACGCGAATATCAAGGACGGCAAAGGTAAGTCATTAATTCAATAAACCACATTTCCAGAAAGTTTACAAAACATGCAACCACTCCAGTTCAAAGTTGCACTGCTTACAACACCAATGCGGTTCCTCTTTCATTGGTTAATTGACGGTCAATGCTACCCCGTAACAACATACAAATCAACAAACGCAAATTATGCTTTCCACATTTTGATGAAATGCGACAATAATACAGGGTGAGCACAAAGTCTTGCCCCGATTATAAAAATTTATAACAGAGTAACCGTTTGACATAATAAGATACATTTGATGCCGTTACATAGGTTAGTGTTACTAGTTTTTTTTAGACCACTTTCGTTAGTAAACCTCAACGTGTGCTCCCTTGGTAGCTCGGAGAATCTCGAGGCGATATTCCAGTTACCGCCAAGTGTTTCGTGACATGTGTTCTGTCAGAGTACCCACAGCAGCTTGTATCCTAGCCTACAGTTCGTCGACGTCAGCAACTGGTGTGACTAAGACTCTGTCCTTGATATAGCCCCAGAAAAAAAAAGTCAAGGGGCGTAATGTCTGGAGAGCGGGGTGCCCAGGATGTTGGACTGTTCCTTCCAATCCACCGATCGGGACATTACTCCCCTCTCCAGACATTACACCACTTGACTTCCTTTTCTGGGGCTATATCAAGGACAGAATCTTCGTCACACCAGCTGCTGACGACGACGAACTATAGGCTAGGATACAAGCTGCTGTGGGTAGTGTGACAGAACACATGTCACGAAACACTTGGCGGGAACTGGAATATCGCCTCGACATTCTCCGAGCTACCAAGGGAGCACACGTTGAGGTTTACTAACGAAAGTGGTCTAAAAAAACTAGTAACACTAACCTATGTAACGGCATCAAATGTATCTTATTATGTCAAACGGTTATTCTGTTATAAATTGTTGTAATCAGGGCAAGACTTTGTGCTCACCCTGTACTTGAGTACACAGCGATATAACGTTTCCTAGAATTTGAAGAATTCAAAACAGTCTCTGGTCGCAGGTTTTCCCTTCTTCAGTTTATGACCAGCTCATCAGATGCTTCCGTCTGCCTTCGTTGCGTTGGCTCACTTGTCGCCATCCAGTGACCTTTAAATAAGAGACAAGCGACTACGTACAAGGTAGGGTTCTGCCCTATGGACAGCAAACTGAGGTTACCAGCCTTTCGTATTAAACAGCGAGTAATATTTCTTCTCTGGTGTCAGCGAACCCTTTAACGAGCTTTGGCCGTGTCTTCAAAAGAAGACGTCTAACAATGTTACCCACTCCAATTAATCCGTGAAATACCATTTCATAAAATACGCAGCTACATCAAACGTGTTGTGGAAAACTGCGAAATGAATCCTGGTAGAACAACACAGCACTCTAGCGTTCTACAGACGTTCGAATGAGTGGCGATATTACTACCGCTGTGCACAGAATCAGGGAGCGTTTCGCCATCAACCACTGACTGGATACGGTAGCCTTCCGCACTAAAAGGTGGAAGTATGCATGACAGCAGCTGACAAAGTATCCTCCTCCCTCGTCTTCCTGAACTTATCACGCGTCCTCGCGGATTGGAACGTTATTTCCGATGAGGCACCATTATAGTCCGAACCACAAAGGATAGCGGTTGGCGCAGGTCGAGAAACGGACGGAGCTGAAATCTAGGACCACACTCCCATTTCCAGAATAAATACCGAACTATTCCCATGCCTAATCTGATTAGGAAATTATCTGATGCAAACTGGATATGCCCGGGTTCCCGGGTTCGATTCCCGGCGGGGTCAGGGATTTTCTCTACCTCGTGATGACTGGGTGTTGTGTGATGTCCTTAGGTTAGTTAGATTTAAGTAGTTCTAAGTTCTAGGGGACTGATGACCATAGATGTTAAGTCCCATAGTGCTCAGAGCCATTTTTGAAACTGGATTTGAAAGGCTACGTGAACGAAATAACTACCCTATCACGTTGTAACGTATCTTTGCCACTAGGTCTGGACTGGCTTTTCTAGCATTTACTTTAAGATCTGAATTTAAATTCAGGCACTTCGAATAAGAGGCTGCCAAGGCAAGCACAACAGACGATGGGCTGAAATATCTAATATAATCTTCCGAACACACTTAAAATTTGTCGTTCATTTTACTGATCTAGTTACAAATTTTTATGACCTGACTAGTTCCGATCACAGTTCATTATCTTCAGATCTATGTTGCATAAGACCTGAACATGATCAATTTGGGTAGAAAGTAGTCACATCATGCAAATAAATGTGCAAGTAAGATGGCAAAATACACGGTAAGTTTTAAATATCAGCACAGTCGCATAAGTCTCGTGATAAATACGCCGACCATATTCAAAATTAATTCACTGCGGAACATCTTTATACGATGCCTCCAATCACCGCACGAACGCCAACATGGCAGACACTGAGACAAGCGATCCTGCAATACAAAAATCAAATAAAGTCGCTCAACGGAGGAAAAAAAAAGCATCTGAACCTGTTGAGATAGCTCTACCATTAGACAGAGATTACGCGAAACAACTTGCTCCCCTTGTTGCAGTACTTTATCCTACGTCGCCGAAACAACGAAGGGTTACAGGGCAATGAAAGAAATTACTAAAATGAAGACTTGATCATTATAGTTCTCAACACATGTCGTCAGCCAGAAGCGCATAGTTATGCATCTGCTTCGCTGCCGTCAGTCCGTTTACATACAGTTACGGCACACGCTTTAATGTTTGAGTATTACGCCTTCTCCATGGAACGGAAATCTCCGCTGTAGGAATCGACGTGTATTCCGCTAGCAAGAGACCCTGCGAAATTCTGCTCGGTCTGTTCGTCCATGGAATCCAGCGCGCCGCACACAATGGCCACCAAATCGATGCCATTCTCCTTGATTCAGGAAGGCATTCGACACAGTTCCGCACTATCGCTTAGTGGGCAAAATACCGTTTAACGGAATGTCGGACCAGCTTTTTCGGGTGACCCAGAACTTCCTATCAAACAGAACGCAACACAGACATTCCTCACGTATCTTCGATGTTTGTTCTCGTATCTTTATGTATAATATTTAGTTCATACAACAAAGACTTTTGATGGAAATGATCACCGAATTATATGCAGTAAGTAACCTTGCTCAGAAATAGACGGAAAATTCCATCACCGTTCAATCATACTATCGGCGATAAAGACTGGTAACAATGTCATCGATACAGTACCTGGGAGTAGCCGTCCGAGTGACCTGAAGTGGGTACACCAGACAAAGCTAGTGTAGACTAAGGAAATCCGATACTAATTCACTAGGAGAATCCTTGAAAAATAAAATTCACTTTCTAAAATATTCTCTTACAAAATACAAGTATGACTGATTTTTGAGTGTATTTCGTCCATTTGACGCCCTAAAATGGTAGGGTTAACAAATGGTTCAAATAGCTCTGAGCACTATGGGACTCAACATCTGTGGTCATCAGTCCCCTAGAACTTACGACTACTTAAACCTAACTAACCTAAGGAGGCAGGATTCGAAGCTGCGACTGTAGCAGTTGCGCGGTTCCAGACTATAGAGCCTAGAACCGATCGGTCACCCCGGCCGGCAGTAGAGTTAACGGACAATGCAGTCATGTTGCAGGTTTATTGTTACAACTTAGGTTACAATTAGAGTCTGACAACAAATTAGTTCCTCCCACATACACTGAAGAGCCAAAGAAATTGGTACGCCTGCCTAATATCGCGTAGGGCCTCTGCCAGCACGCATAAGTGCCGTGACACGACGTGGCATGGACTCTACTATTGAAACTTCCTGGCAGATTAAAACTGTGTGCCCGACCGAGACTCGAACTCGGGACCTTTGCCTTTCGCGGGCAAGTGCTCCACCATCTGAGCTACCGAAGCACGACTCACGCCCGGTACTCACAGCTTTACTTCTGCCAGTATCTCGTCTCCTACCTTCCAAACTTTACAGAAGCTCTCCTGCGACTGGTTTTAGACAGACGAAGATGTCATGAAGTGTATCGTGTACGAACGAACAGAAGATGAGGCAGCTTCGAGTGGCAAGTACGAGCTGCTCACACTGCTACCCCTAGCATTTCAAAGCCAGGTAGCATAATACGCAGCGTGAACGGTCTGTCCGCACGACCACGTGTATCGGTTACGCCTGGCCCGCCCTCCGCACGTTGAACTCCGGCGTGCTGCGGGTAGTGTAACCATACAGTCGCAGGGGAGAGCATTCATTCAGGCGGCGACCACAGTTTGTTTATTTCTGTTGCAGATTCCACAGGAAGATGGAAAGGCAGCAGCTCTGTTGTACTACTTCACTTCTGTTTTTTTCAAATAGCTTGAGCACAGAGCGGTTTCCATTGAAAATTCACCACGTCATACACCATCGGTTTCGGGATATTTAAATGACAATCTCAGACACTTTCTATAACAGCCATCAATCAACAATTCCAGATCACACTGCAGTATCAGTCTAGACGCGAAAGACTGCTTGGGTCATAAGACCGCGAAAACTACCATCCAACAAACCTACCCGAAAATGAATCCCGTACATGTGCACATCTACATTAAAATTGAAATACAATGCTACCCGACTTAGACCACATTCTTCTCAATCTAAAAGTAACTTTAATGTTACTTATAATCCGTCTTGATTGCACAAAAAAAAAAAAAAATAAATAAATATTCATATGACCGGTTTTGGTTCATCCAGAACCATCTTCAGATCTGATATTTCAGTTACAGGAGTAACCCGTCCAAATCCAGCAACTTTCACAATCTGCGTAACTATTATAATGGACGTTTGAACAATTTTTGCAGCTATCGTCTTCAGGGACGCTAAACTGCTGATTTTTAGGAATGGTCTTCGGTATCCACCGTCCTATTTCGTTTGTCACTATACTGGAACGTCGTTGCAAAATTATCAAGGTGGCTGTGGACGAAAGACTGTACAGATGAAACAAAATGGTGAGAAGACCAACACTAGAAATTAGCGGTCTATTCGCTCTGAAGAGGACCACTTCACAGACAGTGGAAACGTCTATTTCACAGACAGTGGAAACGTCTATTTCACAGACAGTGGAAACGTCTATTTCACAGACAGTGGAAACGTTTAATTTAATAGTAACTTGCAGTTGAATGGACCTAGGCCCAAGATTATTTTACTCTGTCACTGATCGTGGATGCTTATGCATTTGCGCGTATCTGCATTAAAAGTTTCACAGTGGTATGTAGTGGTTTGCCATACAGTATGACAGGCACAGACGGCAGTTTGCTACCGATGCTCCCATTGTCATGTCGGAGAGGCAACAGAAATGTCTCCCTTACTCTTTTCACTGACGTTTATGACAAAGCAATTGTCTGACACAGCTGCGGCAAGGCTGCTACGCTACAGCTTTTTAATACTCTGATAACGTTTTCTCTAGCTTTCTTTTAACATCACTACGCATTTGTCTGTACACATTCGACAAGGATTGGGTCTAAAAATTCGTTTATCAATCTGATTGAGGCTGAAACCCGATGCTTATAAACCAGTACGAGCTGATGGCTGACACTCTTGGGAAGAATGTGAGATTCTTTAACACGTTACCTCACCTTGGGCGTCACCAGAGAACGGCGGATAACATCCCGTGAGTTTATTTTCCGGAAAAAGTGCTGCGTTCCTGTCAAGGCATTGAAACAGCGGCGCCGCTCCGATGAGAAAGCCTGGCACCAGCGGTGCGGCGCCAGAATGCAGTGGCGGCGGCCAGCTGAGATGCCGTTTACTCGGGGTTTGCAGGTTGGCCGGCCGCGGCTGCCGGCTGCCTGGAATGCGGACTGGACGCCGGCTATGGAGAGGGGGTAGAGGGGAAAGGAGGGGAGGGGCAGTCTGGAGTCTGGGCCCGCGCGCTGCAGACAGCGGCGCTTAAAGGGCTGGCTGGCTAGCTGTCTGCACAGCAGGGCGCCGTCTACCGGGGCAAAGGGGGAATCAGACTTCACTCCAATCGTGTCCTACCCCCACTGTTTGCCGAAGAAGCGTTAAGCAATCACCACAGCATAGTGTTGAGAAACAATCGAACGGGTGTGTAGCAGTGCAATGGCTAACCTAACAGCCTCGAAGCAGAAGGGTGTCAGACTGAACAGTAGGGCAGAAGCTTAAGACAGTGACTCCTTTCCTGCTGCAACAACTGAGAGTGTTGTGTATTACGTGCATCCGTCTACTGGGCTTGTTGAGTATGAAGTCACGTTCTGTTACTGTTGGTGTGTGTGTGTGTGTGTGTGTGTGTGTGTGTGTGTGTGTGTAGATGGTGCTGACTCCAGTGCAACTCTTGATGTATGTCGTTGCAGACTCTTCAGAAAGGGTGTTTCTCCTCATTTTAAAAGTTTTGTGATAATGCTGGTTACATATTTCCCTCTTTACTCTTCAATATCTTCCAAAATTTTACTGTATGTTTCTTGTTGTGTAAGTACAAACAAGTGTCCTTGCATTTTTTAAAATATTTTCTGCCTTTCCTTCATTGTTTCTCTATCACCACTACCGCCATCTTCATCTAGTTACAGCCTGATTACTTTTCAGTCTTGCATGATTCGCTTCCTTTTATTTACTAAGTGACGATATTTTGTGAAGTTGTTGTCACGTAGGGCCTATGTGTGGCCCTGGAATTTTATGTCATTGACCTGCGCACATCAGGATGTCCGATTTTTGGCATTTGCTCCGACACTTCCATTGTATTGCCTGCTCGGCGTCTGGTGGTCTCTCAAACTGGTTGGTTGCTTTGGGGTGTAAAGGGACCAAACTACAGGGTCATCAGGCTCAAGGCAAAACACCCAACACCACACCTAAAAAGAAAACAAATGGAGTGAAAAAAATGGGGAAATATACACCACAAGGAAAAGTAGAAGAAGGTATTAAAACCATAGAGCAGATGGTCTGGGCTGGCTGATCACAATAATAAAGCAGGATGAGCCAGCCACTCTGCAACACATTAAAATCTGCACCCCAAAAAGACAAGGCGAGATGAACACATGCAGGGAAAAAGACGACCACCAAGACAAACAAATGCAAAGAAAGTGCGACAGAGTTAAAATGGAGGGAGGGTGGCGACCTCAGAGAGAAGGCAAATGCCCACCCTTAAATGGTACAATAAAAAAAAAAACTCACAAATAAAAGTAAAGCTAAATCTGCTGCTGAGGCATTGTCGCCCAACACCGAAGATAGGCCGGCATGGAGGTCTTCCACACATTTGTAATCTCCTTAAGGGCACGCAGGTTGTTGTGCGTACTGAGATTATTCCATTCCATCTCCTAAAGCTGAAAAACCTTGCGGTTTAATAATGATCGCAGGTCAGTTACAGGGATGTCGACCTCCAGAAGAGGTTTCCGTGCAGTCTGTTTGTCCAGTCCATTTTCTGGTTTCCGGCGTGACCTGGGGTCCACAAAAAACACCACGGAATGACTGGACCGTTCCAAGCCATAGATGGACTCCTGGATGGTCGCTACCAAAGGATGGCGGGGTTAGCAATGGTCGATAGCTTGTACGCTGCTCAAGGAGTCAGTATAGAGGAGAAACGACTCGCCAGCGCATGAGCGGATGCGCGCAAGAGCATGAGAAATGGCCGCCAGCTCTGCACTGAAAACACTGCACCCATCTGACAAGGAGTGCTTTTCAGTATGTCCTCCATGAACATACGCGAAGCCAACGTTACCATTAGCCATCGAGCCGTCAGTGTAAATCACTAAATGGTCCCGGTATATGCCAAGAATCGAGAGGAAGTGGCAGTGGAGAGCCGCGGGGTTAATAGAGTCCTTAGGACCATAAGAAAATGCAATCGTAAGCCCCGACCTGGGTCGCCGATGCGGATGGTTGGTTGGTTGTTTGAGGTTAAAGGGACCAAACAGCAAGGTCATCAGTCCCTTGTTTCAAATAGACTCCATTCTGCTAACGGGACATCTCAGTATAGTCAGAAAAATAAAACGGATAAAGGGGAAACGTAAAAGGGCAGTCACGATGTCATTAGTAAAAACAAATGAGGGAAGTTGGCAAGAGAACGAACCCAACACTATGCTGAAACAGCATAGGCAAGACCACCTGTGACTTAAAAGGTACAACTGCTATAATGCAGAAAGTACGTATGGGAATAGAAAAACTAACCAAGCCTTAAAAAGAAGGGGTAAAAACAGAGTAAAAGGGAAAGAAAAGAGGATTCTGGTCAGGGAGGTGAATCGGGAATCTCTGAACACTGCCTACAGTGGGAGACACCCAAAACTCACCGCCCTGCCCCAACACCAGAGGGAGATTAAAAACTTTAAAACTGAGAATAAAAACCACTCTCCCGGAGGAAACCTAGAACCAGAGAGACCATCCGGGAATCGTCAGCCAACATCAAAGGTAAAGTGTGGGGGAGTCTGTACTTAGCACGCAGAGCCAAAAGAAGGGGGCATTCAACCAAAATGTGGGCCACTGACTGGAAGGCTCCACAACCACATAGCGGGGGTGGCTCATCACGCAAAAGGAAACCATGGGTCAGCCTGGTATGGCCAATGCGGAGACGACACAGTGTGGTCGAGTCCTTGCGGGAGAGGCTAAAGGAAGAACGCCATGGGCCTGTATTCACCTTAATGGCACGAAGTTTATTAGACAGTGGAGTAGCCTCCCAAGAATTGGCCCATGACTGTGCAAAGTGGGATTTGATGTGAAGCCGTAAATCCGCTGCAGGAGGGGTGACGGAAAACGGGGGGTAAGTAACTGCTCCCCCAGCCAAACGATCAGCGAGCTCATTACCCGGGATACCCACATGGCCCGGGACCCATAAGAAGTCAATGGAACAAGCAGCACGGTGAAGATCAGCGAGATGGTCATGGATGGCAGAGACCAAGGGATGGCGCGAAAAACACCGGTCAATAGCAAGAAGGCCACTCATCGAGTCCGTACATAACAAAACGCGGTTGTGTTGGGATTGTTTAATAAAGGTAAGGGCCCGGGAAATTGCCATCAATTCCGCAGTAAACACCCCACATGTAGGTGGCAGCAGATGATTTTCCGTTCCAACAAAGGACGTGAAGGCATACCCAACATGATCAGCAGATTTAGAGCCATCAGTGTAAAAAATAACAGCATCCCGAAACTCCCATAAAATTTGGCGGAAAAAGGTACGGAACACCACCGGGGGGATGGAATCTTTCGGTCCGCGGCGGAGATCCATCCGAAGTCGAGGCCGAGGAACTAACCAAGGAGGGGTGGAGGGGAGGGAGCGAGGAAGACAGGACAAAGAAGGAAGCCGAAAATCACGGGTAAGAGACGCAAGGCGCAGCCCAACCGGTAAACCCGCCCGAGGGCGGGAGTCAGGCGGGCGACGTCCATGGTCTGGGAATAGGATAGAATAGGAAGGATGAGCGGGAGAAGAACGGATAGTAAGGGCATAAGACACCAGAAGCTGGGACCGCCGAACAGAAAGGGGGGGGATCCCAGCTTCAACCAGGAGACTATCAACAGGGCTAGTAGGGAAGGCACCGGTGGCCAAACGGATACCACGATGGTGGACTGGATCCAGCACGTGCAGCGTGGAAGGAGCAGCTGAACCATAAACTTGACAACCATAGTCCAAACGTGACAGAACTAGAGCACGATAAAGACGGAGGAGGAGGGAACGGTCCGCACCCCAGGAGGAGTGGGCAAGGAAGCGAAGGACATTGAGTTTACGGAAACATCCTACCTTCAGGAGTCTGATATGGGGCAGCCAAGTGAGCTTGTTGTCGAAAAGAAGACCTAGGAAACGAAACTGTGGAACCACAGGCAATCTTTGTGCAGCGAGATAGAGCTCTGGATCAGGGTGGACCGTAGTACGGCGACAGAAGTGGACCACCCGCGATTTTAAAGGAGAGAATTGAAACCCGTGAGAGAGGGTCCATGCAGAGGCACGCCGTATAGCCACCTGGAGCTGCCGTTCTGCAGATGGCATCGAGGAGGAACTAACCCAAATGCAGAAATCATCCACATACAGGGCAGGGGCGACCAAGGGACCGACAGAGGCCACAAGTCCATCGATAGCAATGAGGAAAAGAAGGACACTCAAGACCGAACCCTGTGGGATGCCCGTCTCCTGGGTCCGTGGAGAACTAAAAGCAGTACCAACTCGAACTCTGAATGACCGATGGATCAGGAACTGGCGGATAAAAATCGGGAGTGGGCCCCGAAGACCCCACTGATGAAGGGTTAGTAAGATGTGATGGCGCCAGGCCGTGTCATAGGCCTTGCGAAGGTCAAAAAACACTGCAACCAAATGGCGGCGCTGGGAAAAAGCCTGCCGAACTGCGGATTCCAAGCGAAGCAAATGATCGATTGGAGATCGTCCCTCTCGAAAGCCACACTGGTAAGGGGACAATAGATCCCGAGATTCGAGGACCCAAGTGAGCCGACGGGCTACCAGCCGTTCAAGTAACTTACAACCAACATTGGTCAAACTAATTGGCCGATAGCTGTCAACAGATAGGGGGTTCTGACCAGGCTTAAGGACAGGAACTACAATGCTATCCCTCCACTGAGAAGGGAAGTCACCCTGGAGCCAGATACGGTTAAACACCCGAAGAAGATGGTGCCGTTGTGGAGCACTGAGATGTTGAAGCAGCTGGTTATGAATGGAATCTGGGCCAGGAGCCGTATCATGAGAAGCAGATAGAGCAGAAAGAAATTCCCATTCAGTGAAAGGTTCGTTGTAAGATTCTGACTCACAAGTGGTGAAACATAAGGTGACAGCTTCAGCCTGCTGTTTTTGATGAAGGAAAGCAGCTGGATAGGAGGCCGACGCTGATGCCACTGCAAAATGGGTCGCAAGATGTTCTACGAGAACTAATGGGTCCGTACAAATGCCATCTGGGAGGTGAAGGCCTGGGAGGGTGGACTGCCGATGGCAACCTTGGAGAGAGCGAAGTGTAGCCCATACCCGTGACAGAGGGACAGTGGAACCAAGGGAAGAAACGAATCGTTCCCAACATATCCGCTTGCTCTGTTTGATTAAATAACGGGCTTTAGCGCGAAGGCGCTTAAAGGTAGAAAGGCTGGCTACAGATGGGTGCCTCTTAAAGTGTTGCAAAGCTCGACGGCGATCACGGATGGCAATGGCAATGGCCGTACTCCACCACGGGACTTGCCGACGACGAAATTGTCCAGATGAGCGCGGGACAGCAAGGTTAGCAGCGCGAACAATCGCGTCAGACACGTCACGTAGGACGTCATCAATACAACCCGACAAAGAGGGAGAAAACTCGACCTGTGCAGTATATAGAGGCCAATCGGCGCGGTGGAAAGACCAACGAGGTAACCTCTCCATCGGGGAGCGGGAAGGGAGCGTGATAATCAACGGGAAATGGTCACTATCACAAAGGTCGTCGTGTGGCGACCAGTGTAATGAAGGGAGGAGAGAGGGAGAAGAAAGAGAAAGATCAATGGCAGAAAAGGTACCAGGACCAGCACTGAAATGAGTAGGGGAGCCATCATTAAGAAGGCACAGGTCGTGGTCTGCAATAAATTGGTCGATAAGAAGACCTCGTCTAGATGGAAAGGCACTGCCCCACAAAGGATGATGAGCATTAAAATCCCCAAGGAGGAGGAAGGGAGGAGGAAGTTGCTGAAGAAGGGTGGTTAAGGCAGCAGGTGTAAGAGTCCTGTCAGGAGGGAGATAAAGATTGCATACTGTGACTGCAGAGTCTAAGTGGACCCTAACAGCAACTGCTTCCAATGTAGTGTGGAGAGGAATCCACGTGCTAGCAATGTCTGTACGGACCAACGTACAAACGCCACCAGAAGCCCGCAAGGGTCCGACCCGATTTCGACAGAAAACACGGAACCCACGGAGGGTCGGTGAGTGAGCATCAGTAAAATGAGATTCCTGGAGAACCACACAAGCTGCTGAGTAGGACGAAAGAAGGGATTTCAATTCCGGAAGGTGACGATAGTAGCCATTACAATTCCATTGGAGAACCACAGAACGATGGTTTAAATGAGGGCTGAACACGCTAAATCCAGTCATACCGCCGGGTCCCCACCCGTCACCGACAAGGAGGGGGCGACATCCATAAACGACAGGTCAGAATCCGGTTGTGAAGCCGGGGAAGGGACCTCCGGTGACACCAGAGGCTCTTTGTCCCGGGACTTATGTTTCTTCTTCTTTTCAGGCTGAGTTCGAGGAGGGCTGTGTGGCATAATGGAGCCAGCTGCAGCAAGATCAGGAACAGAAAGTGACCGGGCGACCTGGGGGCCGATAGACCGCGGCTCTCGCGGTCGCCGCGCTGCAGCAGACCTTTGACCTGGAAGGTGCCGGGAAGGGGCATCCCGGGAGAGGCGCCCTTGACCGGCAGACGCCGAAGGAGTGGGACACTTCTCCGGCTGGGGAGGGGGAGCAGCGCCCAGGGGAGAAGGTGTGGGAGCCGCAGGGGAGGGGGGAAGGAGAGGGGTCCGGGATGGGGGTAAGGAAGGGGGAGGAAGGGATGAAGATGTAACCAAGGCGTAACTAGATGTCATGGACACAGGGTGCAATCGTGCATATTTCTTACGGGCCTCTGTGTAGCTTAAACGATCAAGAGACTTATACTCCTGTATCTTTTTTTCTTTCTTATAGACTGGGCAATCTGCTGAACGTGGAGAATGACTACCATGACAATTTACACATACAGGAGGGGGAACACAGGGACTCCCCTCATGGAGTGGACGTCCACAGTCACCACAGAGAGGGTCCTGGGTACAGCGAGAAGACATGTGGCCAAAACGCAAGCACTTAAAACACCGCATAGGAGGTGGGATGTACGGCTTCACATCACAGCGATAGACCATAATCTTAACTTTCTCAGGAAGGGTATCCCCTTCAAAGGCCAGGATAAAGGCACCAGTATCAATACGATTATCTTTAGGACCCTTCTGAACACGCCGAACAAAGTGAACACCCCGCCGTCCGAGATTGTCCCGAAGTTCCTCATCAGTTTGAAGGATGAGGTCTCTGTGAAAAATCACACCTTGTACCATATTTAGAGACTGGTGAGGGGTAATGGACACGGGAATTGTGCCAAGATGGGTACAGGCACGAAGGGCCGCAGATTGGGCAGCCGAAGCAGTTTTTATCAGTAACGAACCCGACCGCATCTTGCTCAGGGAGTCCACTTCGCCGAACTTGTCTTCAATGTGTTCCACAAAGAATAAAGGTTTGACACTGGTGAAAGTATCTCCATCAGTCCTGGTGCAAACTAGATAACGGGGGAAAGGTTTTGCCCCTAGACGACGGGCCTGACCCTCCTCCCAGGGGGTAGCCACGGAAGGGAAGGCCGAAGGGGCAAGAGAAGCAGCACTTGAGGAATCAGTACCACGCAGAGAGACGGCCGCAGAAGAGCGGCCAGAGGTTTGGACCCTTATGCGTTTCATCTGCATAGCGTCCGCCCTGATACCACCCACTCCGATCAGGGGCTCTCCTCACGGGCGCCACCCAGCCACAGCAAGGGCCGTCTGGCACGGCGGCCATTGCCGGGAGTTCCGATGCTCCAGGATGACGAGCAACCACTCCAAGGCATGCAGGAGGAGGTCACAGCTCAGGTATCAGAAGTGTGATCCCTGTGTGTTCAGGGGGCTCAACCAAAAGGGTACATAGCGACCCCACCACACGGGCTGGCTACCGTGCTGGCTATGCACCCTAGCATCAGACAACGACGTAGAAGAAAGGTGGAATATACTAGGAGGGCACACGTCGGAGACACTAGGTAAGGTGCTCTTCCCCAAATGGCTCACACTACGGAAGAGAAATTTTGGAATGGAGGTCAAACCCCAGAGGGGGACCAAGGAATGCCAAAAGGAGGAGATGATTACGCAACAAAGCCAGAGTGTAAAACCAACAGAACCAGGAGGATAGCGGGGGCCAACATAAGCAAGGACACCAATAGAGGGGGAGGAGAGGGCGAGGGGAAAGGGGTATGGAGGGGAACGGAGGGGAAGGGAAAGGAAATGCAGCCCGGCAGAGAAAGAAGGCTGCAATGGCTCGGGGCCCCGTGCTCGCCACACACGTATCCACGAAAGAGTTGTGGACCCCCTGGGGGGGCCGATGCGGAAGATGAATCGCCGTGGATGGGAAAAGGAGACGGTAATTCGGAAGGGCAGGAGAACTACGAACGTGTGCAATGTAACTAGTGAGCAGTTGTATACGCCTGACCTTCAATGGAGGGACTCCGGCCTCCACCAAGACTCTCGTCACCGGAAACGTCCTGAAAGCTCCTGTTGCCAGTCAAACGCCGCAGTGGTGCACTGTGCAGAGGAAAGGCAACGCTGAGGGCGCCGCCGAACCATAAACCAGACTCCCAGAGTCACGGAGGGATTGAACAAGGGCTCTGTACAACTGCAGCGGCGTAGAGCTATCTGCACCCCAGTTGGTGTTGCTCAGGCAGCGGACGGCATTCAGGTCCTGCCAGCACTTCCGCTTAAGCTGACGAAGGTGAGGGAGCCTCGTCAAAGGGCGTCGAAAACCAGTCCGGAGAATCGATATCTCCCCACTAACGTGAGTGGATCGTCATTAAGGTAATGTTCTGATTCCGGAAGAATGACAAGACGCCGACAGAATAGCATGATACACGACATGATACACGACTTCGCGGCAGCAAACTGGAAGCCGTAGGCTAGAACTCATGACTGTGCCTTGTGGATGGATCCCTGCAGGCGCCGCTCTACAACACCAGTACTGCAGGAGCAGTACCAAATGCAGAAGTCGTCTGCGTACAGAGAAGGTGAGACCGACGGCCCGACAGCAAAATAGAGATACAAATACAGATCCCTACGGGGGAACTATGGGAGGCACCAACTTGGACACGGAAAGTACGAAGCGACAGGACATTCTGGATAAATATCTAGAGCGGGCCCCGCAGACCCCACTCATACAATCTCACCAGGTCGTGTTGTAACCTACTCGCAAATAAAAAAAGACGGCAACCAGGCGTTAGCGTCTGGAAAAGGCTGTTCGAATGGCAGACTCGAGGGAAACTAGATTATCAATGGTATAGCGACCCTCCCAGAAACCGACATGGCATGGAGCCATTAGGCCTCGTGACTCCAGGACCCAATACAACCGCCGACTTAGCATACGTTGTAACAGCGTACAAAGAACGTTGGTGGCGCTGATAGGTAGAGTTTGAGCACTGGAATGATGGCTCTCTCCCGCAATTGCGATAGAAAGACGCCATCGCACCAGATCTGGTTGGAGATGACGAGGAGATAACGAGGAGATGTTGCTGCCGGCCACTGTGGCCGAGCGGTTCTAGGCACTTCCGTCCGGAACCGCGCTGTTGCTACGTTCGCAGGTTCGAATACTGCCTCGGACATGGATGCGTGTGATGTCCTTAGGTTAGTTAGGTTTAAGTAGTTCTTAAGTCTAGGGGACTGATGACCTCAGATGTTGAGTCCCATAGAGCTTAGAGCCATTTGAACAATTCTGAGATGTCGCTTGCAGTCAGATGAGAGATGTTTTTATCATCTGACTGTGGATCCATTCGGGCCCAGGAGCTGTGTCGGGGCCATGTGCAAGGAGGCTGAGGAGCTACCACTCTGTAAATGGAGCATTATATGATTCACTGTGACGTTCAGTGAACGAGACGGCTTTCCTCTCCATCCGCTGTTTCAGGGTGCGAAATGCTGGGGCATAATTCTCTGACGCGGAGGCTAGAGCACAAAGCTCAGTGAAGTGCTCGGCGACTGCGTTTGCGTAGGTAGACAACAAGTTAATGTTAATGCCAGTAACACATGTCGGGTTTTGGTACCCCCGGGTTTTGGTACCCACAAACACGTCTGATCTTCGTCCAGACTCCGGAAGGTGACTTATGGCACCGAATGGTCGCCACGTATCCTGCCCAACAGTCTCTTTTCCGTCTTTTGATAAGCTGGCGAACGCGGGCACGAAGCCGTTTAAAGGCTATGAGATGCTCCAGGAAACTGTGCCGCTTATGGGATTGTAGAGCTCGCCGACGCTCCTTAATTGCCTCAGCGACTTCCGGCGATCACCAAGGGAATGTCTTTCACTGGGGCACACTAAAATCGCGTTTTCCGTCGCAGAAACGATCGTTGTAGTTACCTGCTAAACCACAAAATCGATGTTACCATGTGGGGGAGAGGTGGAAGCGTCCCAGTCTGCCTTGTTTAAAGCCCATCTGGGCAGACGTCCGTGGGCCTGACGCCAGGGCAGTGACAGGAAGATGGAGAAGTGGTCACTACCTCACAGGTCGTCATGTGCTCTCCAGTGGATACATGGGAGAAGGTCACGACTGCAAACCGACAGATCAATGGCCGAATATGTGCCATGTGCCACACTGAAATTTGTGGGGGCACATGTATTTAAGAGGCAGAGGTCGAGTTGTTAACAGTAAATTTTCGACATCTCTGCCTAGGCCAGTAAGCACGGTGCCACCCCACAAGGAGCTATAAGCGATAAAATCTCCCAAAAGTAGGAAAGGTTCAGGGAATTGATCAACCAGTGCGGCCAGTGCGTTCAGGGGTACTGCACCATCTGGAGGAAGATCTACATTGCAGACAGTTATTTCCTGCATCATCCTTATCCTGACAGCCACAGCTTCAAGAGGGGTTTGAAGGGGCACAGGTTCACTGCATACTGAGTTCAGGACATAAACTCCACTTGACACACTCTCATAGTCAGTACGGTTCTTGTAATATCCCCTACTGCTGCAGAGGGCAGGGGTCAGCACTTCCGTGAACCAGGTTTCCTGGAGGGCAATGCAGAAAGCAGGTGTAAAGCGTAACAATTGCCGTAGCTCAGCCAGGTGGTGGAAAAAACCACTGCAGTTCCACTGGAGGATTACGTTATCGTGAGACTGGGAAGGCATGAGGCGTGCAAGGAGGCAGGTTATGCCCCAGGGTCACCTGTTGCCACCGATTGAGTATTTGTAGACATTTCTATGGTGGATGAGGCATCAGTGAGATCCAGGTCCGTAGGGGACGCTAAGATCTCATCCGCAGGTGCAGAAGTGGTAGGGAGTGGTTGTGTTGGGGCCATCGGAGGGTACTTTTTCTTAGCAGACTTCTTTGTTTGCTTGTACTCTCGCATCTCTTTAGTGGCTTACTGGGCGGACTTCTCTGAAGTAGCTTCAGGCACAGAGGAAGACCGTGAAGCTCTTCAATCAGTTCTTTTGGCTGCTTTAGCCACTGTTGAGTGTCTGCTGTGGCTTTAGTGGAGACCTTTGGAGAGAGAGGGTCCCAAGGGACCCCTTCCGCACGAGAGGAGCCAAAGGACGCTGTTGCTTCTCCGGCTGGGCGGGGAGGGGGGGGGGGCGACCAATGTCCCCTGCGTTTGGGGGGGGGAGGCGGGGGGCTTGCTCCCAAAGTAGGTACTTTGGGACCAACGGAGGAAGATTAGCCCCCTATCCCCAAGGGGCAGATGTATTCTGGAGGCCTGGAGGGCCCACTGTTCATGGCACTGAGTGTGTTACGACTGGTACTTGTGATGGCGATGGTAATGTAGCTGCAGTGTATGTGGACGTCAACCGAACGGGGTGTAACCGTTCAAATTTACGTTTAGCCCCTTGGTAAGTCAGCTGGTCCAGGGTCTTGCACTCCACGATTTTCCGCTCCTTTTGGAGTACTGTGCATTCTGGCGAGCAGGGGGAGTGCTGCTCTCCGCAGTTGATACAAGTGGGAGTAGGCGCACAGTGAGTATCTGGATGCAGTGGACGTCTGCAGTCTTGACATGTGGCGTTGGAAGTGCAGAGGGAAGAAATGTGCCCGAACTTCCAGAACTTAAAGCATTGCATAGTGGGAGGGACGTATGGTTTAACATCACAGCGGTAAACCATCACCTTGACCTTTTCAGGGAATGAATCACCCTCAAAGGCCAAGATCAAGGCACTGGCAGCAACCTTGTTGTCTTTGGGTCCCCCGTAAACGCGCCGGATGAAATGAACACCTCGCCATTCTAGAATTGCGCGGAGCTCGTCGTCAGACTGCAAGAGGAGGCCGCGATGGAAAATGATTCCTTGGACCATATTCAGGCTTTTATGGAGAGTGATGGAAACAGGAATATCACCCAGCCGGTCACAAGCGAGTAACGCCCGGGATTGGGCTGGGGATGCTGTCTGAATCAAGACTGTACCGCTTCTCATCTTGGACAGTGCTGTTACTTCTCCGAACTTATCCTCAAGATGTCCAACAAAGAAACTGAGGCTTCATAGGTAGAAAGGAGTCCCCATCCATTCTGCTAGAAGCTAAATACCAAGGCGAATATGGCTTTCTTCTTTCTGTAGCGCTACGTTCTTCCCATGGTATAGCGAGGGAGGGAAACGATTTAGGGTCACACTGTTAGCATTGTACTCGATCTTGCCCTTCTTAGAGACTCCTGGTGCCGTATGGTCACCAGCAAGAGATGACTTAGTCCGCTTCATTGCGGACCATCCATCCTGATGCCACCCACACTGAACAGGGGCTCTCCCCACGGACGCCACCCAGCCATAGCAAAGGCTACCTGGCACGATGGCCGTTGGTGGGAGCCCTGATGCCAAAGGAAGACAGTCATCTACTCCTTGGCATACGTGCGGAGTTTACATCTCAGGCGTCAGCAGTGCGATCCCTGTGTTGTCAGGGGGCTACCACCAAATGGGTATATGATCGTCCCACATTGGGTGCAGAGAAATACAATACTTTCATGTGGGCGAAAGAGGACAGGAGACAATGGAAGAAGATGGATGACATACCCCAGAAAGTGTCCTCGCCCACACAGTTCAATTGCAGGTGGATGTGCAAGGCCATGTCAAGAGGTTCAGGAGATCGAATCTAAGGGCACTATGGATAACACATGCACCACATAAGGCGTCCTTCCCCATATGGCCCGCGCTTCTGTAGAATTTGGTAAGTGGCAGGTCAAACCATCAAATGGGACCTGAATTCATAGGGCCAAAAAGTTTGAGACTCTTTTAGTCGCCTCTTAAGACAGGCAGGATTATCTCTGACCTATTCTTACTCCCAGACCTGCAGGGCGGTCTCCCACTGGTGGCTGTGTTACGTATTTGTGAGAGATTGTGTGCGTGTTCTACGCCGACTTTGACAGATTCCTGTCTGTTTTCCGCCCATTTAGCGCCGCTGCCCCTTACAGACGCGAACGTAGCACGTGGTTTGGGGCCTGGCCTCCGGCTTCAGACCCTGCCCCCCCCCCCCCCCCCCCGCTCCCCCCTTGATAGGGAGCTCGACCGCCGGCAATTGAGGCGGACTTCCGGACGCCGCGCCAATTAAGGACGTCGGCGGCATGACACACACACACACACACACACACACACACACAATGTATTCGCCGGCATACTTGTCGTGTTGAACACCAGTAAAAGGAGTTCGACCTATCGATAATCCACGATCATCACAATTAGAAGCGTATGACTAACCACTGCTACTATGTCACTGTATAACCGATCCTCAGCTTTTAACAATCGCCTGATTATCACGGTAATGGAAATGAGCGTTTGCCGTCATTGGCTGGGAGGCCCCTTACACGGCAGGTGCGGCCGACTTGGTG